>NC_036861.1:3469364-3525851 GCF_002910315.2 Salvelinus sp. IW2-2015
ATTATATGAGAAGAGAGAGAGACGAGAGGAGAGAGAGAGGAGAGAAGGAGAAGAGAGAGAGAGAGGAGAGGAAGAGGAGATGAGAGAGAGAGAGGAGACGAGTGGAGAGGGCGAGATGAGAGAGAAGAGAGAGAGAAGAGAGAAGAGAGACGACGAGGAGAGCAGAGGGAGAGAGAAGAGAGACGAAGAGAGAGAGAGAGAAGACGGAGCTCCGGGGAGCTGAGCTTCTTCCAGAGTCCCCCAGCGGCAGCAAGACGGAGCTAGCGCCTTGGATCGGAGTGTGATAGACAGATGACCAGACGCGCCTGAAGAGCCTCCAACCGCTCGTGGGCCACCAGAAAGAAGAAAATGAGACGCGAGAGGAGGAATAGTTGTGTGGTTGCAACGGTCTGGGCCGAGTCTGGCCTTCGGAGGGAAACAAGTGGCCGAGAGGGTACCGTGGACTGTTCCATGCCAACATCAAGGGTGGAGATGCCAGCGCGTCCTAGTTTTTGCCAAACTATTTCATGTGCTTCATTACGGGGTACTTCAGCGCAGTTGTGGCCCCTCTCAACCTCCCTCCTTGAACGGAGGGTCCGATAGACAGCTGCATGACTGATGAGGCGCCAACGAGAGAAGGGCCATTCCGTAGCGCTTCAAGGGAACGTAGTTTTACAAAGCACACGCCTTCTGGCTGCATTCCGGACCCCGTCCCTCGCCTTCATTGTGGGAGGTGGACGCCTGTCCGAAGAGTGTAAGGACTTGGTCTCTCTAAGCGCACTGGGCATCGGTCCCTAACTCCAGTCCGATGCGCCTTCTACTACATGAAGCTGTCTCCGCGGAGCGCGGGAATGCTATGACGTTGCGGTCCGTGAGTTGCTGGCCGTTCAAGAAGGGCTGGAAAACATGGGACCCGACTGGGCTGGAGGCGAAGGAATGACTCAACACCCTTCCTGAGTGGACGGACCAACCCGGAACTGCTAGATAAATCTAGATCGAGGGCAGCGGGAAGGGAGGAGGCTGAACCGCGGCTCAGGCCAGTGAAGGGCTTCTAATTCTTTAGCCAAGGTTTGAGTTTTCCACCTCTCCTTTACCGGCCGGGATCTAAGAACTGGACGTTCAGGCTGATTGGCATTGTCCCGGTGTATGACACATGGAGATCGGGAGAAAGGGAGAAGTGACACTCATTATTCCCCCTGTTTCTGCATTGTGCTGCCGGCACTGTCACGAGGGGCGTTCTACGTGCCCTGCTGATGTGCCAGGGACACGTACTCCTCGCCTGGCACACACGCACCTGTGTCGGGAACCTGGGGTATTAGCCCCATACTATCGACTGTACTCTCGTACAGTACTGTGGCCCACCTTGGCCAGAGGTCCGGGTTTACGTCTATTCCTGTTCCAACCTGCGCACAGAGCAGACACCGAGAACGCTCCCCTAGGCAAATTCCACGCGGCTGCCGGTTCCACAATGACCCTGCCTTATCTCTCCGTGGACTTTGTCACAGACCTTCCCCCTCGGAGGGCACACCACCATTCTAGTTGTTGTGGACGGTTTTCCAAAAGCCTGTCGTTTGAGTCCTCTGTGGTCTCCCTACGCCATGCAGACCGCGGAGGCTTCTCTTCTCTCACATCTTGACCAGGCACTACGGGATTAGGAGACATTGTGTCTGACCGGGGTCCTCAGTTCACCTCCCGTGTCCTTGGAAAGCCTTTTATTGAACGAACTGGCGGTCACGGTCAGCCCTTTCCACCTCGGGATACCGTTCTCCAATCGTAACTTGGGCAGGTGGAAAGGGGTAAATCAGCGAACTGGAGGTAGGTACCTTTCTAGATAAAGTTCGAAGGGGACGGCCGTATCTAGCTGCTGCGGAAACCCCGAGGCTGTGTGCAAACGCCCGATTCACTCATCCAACCCCGACTTGTCTCGTCGAATCATTCACACACGCTCGGTTCCAATTCCGCCACCGCCTATCACTGGTATACACTCCGTGTATTTGCTTTGTGGTCATTGTAAATTGTTGCTTGTTTTTCCTGATAGGAATCTCTAGCACTACTATTTCCTTTTGATACTTTTGTATTTGTGCACTTTGGGTGTGTCCCGCTTTAATTAAGAATTCAGTAGTTCCATAAACCATGTGACTGGCCTCCTGCCGTACTTCCTCTCTTGAGCCCAACTTGTGACCAGTAGAGAGAAGCTTGTTGCAAGTGCAGACCTGCATTATGGTGGGCATGGATCTAGGTCTTAGGGATATGAACTTTCATGTCGGGACGTTATGAGAGAAAGCTTTCCTCCGGCCCATTCCATTTTTGCACGCACTCACCAACAGCTGACCTAAACCTAGTGAACAAACTGCTCTATCATTATGTCAAAAAAAAAATATTAAAGAGGATAAGCAACCCATGATTTTACCTTCCTTAGAAGTGTGCAAGGAAACCAAAACAGCTCAAACACTGTATTGTTCTAAACTGGGAAGATTGAGATACTAGGACACGCTGAGGTGTAACTACCTCAGAGGTCAGATTCATTGCAATATTTCATATGTCTGGCGGCTGGATGAGTGAAAACACCGGTGGGGTATACACCAGATGCAGGGATCAATGAATGAGCCAGGTTAACTAAATTTCTGAAAAAACTTTTACTTTTTTAGAAAATAGGCTTGAAATGGGCATGGTCTAATTGATGACTTCAACAAACATATCTAAGCGTCAGCATTTCTCAATGACGCAGAAAATCTATATTATTCACCGATTTATGCCTCATTGATCCTGCTTTGTACATAATACCCCTTTGAGTGAGAGGACAAAGCCCAGGTAACCCGCCTGTCTTTAAGGGATTAACAGGGGTATTCTTTTTTATCTCTTTTTACCCATGCGCAATGTGAATTCCTTGGCTGAGAAGGGTACCAGAACAGACAGTGCTTTCACCAGGGCAGTCCACCTGGATGTGTGTTTGTGTGTGGTGGGATTGGTCTTATCCTTGCTGGTTTGACAGGAGCCAAGGAGTAGCTTCTGCTCTGCTCTGCCCAACATCCTGATGCCAAATGACCTAGTTAGAGCTTTGGCGGCACTGAGGACGGGGGCGAATTGTACTGACGCCGTCGCTGCTCTCTTTGGGAAGGTAATGATCCACCTGCCTGCTAACATAATACCTTTAAGAGGGAGAAAAGAGAGCTTATTTAGATTATAAAACTTTCTAATGACGGAGTTCTGAGAGGAAAAGCGTATTCGCTGCTGGGCCACATTCTATTTACCAATTACACCTCACCAACAGCGGCCCTAGACAGATATTGGATTTGGTCACACGGACTTCTATCAGGTTTCACCTGTCCTCGGTTATTCTCACCCCTTCTAGCAGGTGTTCGCTGTTTCCCGCCAGTGGATATTTTCCCTGTTGTTTCCTGTTTCTCTCTGTGTGCCAGTTGGCTTGTATGTGTCCCACATGTCACCAGCGGGTTTCCCGTTGTCTCCTTGCTTTTGTTGCATCTCTTTTTCTAGTCCCCGGTTATTTGACCTCTTGCCTGGTTTCTGGACTTATGGTACCGGCCTTGCGATGGACCGATTTCTGGGGCTTGCCGTTGACCACGTTGCCACTGTACCTCCTGGACTCTGATCTTGGTTGTTGAGCCTTTTGGCATGTCCCACGGGAACCATTTTCTCTGGCTTACCCCTTTTGGAATAAAAAGAGACATTGTAAGATCCCGTGTCTGCATTTGGGTCTAGCCTGATGTGCCTAGATATTGGAACAGGTTTGGACCGACAGCAAAAGCCAATTATTGATCACAACTAACTACTGGACTGTGGTTTCTGTAAAACTCATCAAGCATAAAACAGAACTAGGAGGCGTTGGGGAGGAGAGTTTGTGTTCTGGGATGATTGATCAAGCTGATGCTCAGGAAAAAAATCCAGCCCAAATGCCCAAAACAAATATTCTGCATCATTATTCATAATGCCATCAATGAATCTGACAGATGATTGGGGGGAGAGGAAGAAAGTGTTTGACAATGGAATTTCTTCTCTCTTCTAACTTATTTAACTCAGCCTGGCCTTACAGAATTAGGGTCCTGGAAGATGACTTAAGTAGAGGCCGAAGAGAACTGTTGTTGTGAGTAAGATTTGATGTGGCTCTTGTGAAGGAGATAGGAGTCTTCTCTCTCCTCAGGAACTCTTACAGCATCCACTCCCATATGGCAAGGCGAAAGATTTGATGGGTGAATTTGTGGACAGACAGTCAGAGTGTATCGATCACAGGGTTGATTTCTGCTTTGCTCTCTCTGTAACAAGTCAGTTGGTTGGAGAGACAGGCCCCCACAGCGTTGAGATGCAAGTTGTTGTTTATTTGTCAGGCTAAGGGCGTGTCAAGCTTTTTCAAAGTAGCTACACACTGAAAAAATAATCAAAGTAGCTACACACTGAAAAAATACTTTTTGAGGATAAACGTAAATAAATGACTTCAAGTGGTTACACGTAAATTTCTTTTTTCAGGTCAAATAAATACTTTAGATAACATTTTATTATTAGGTCAATGATACTTGTATGATTTGATTACAATCAAATCCATAAATCACCTCAGTTAAACCTAATTTGACTGCAACTCAAACGTTTCATATTTTTCAAACTTGATTATTTGCTTTACTGAAAACTAAAATACTATGCAATTACAACCTCATAATTAGGCTTAAAGACAATTATTGGATTGGAGTAACTTAACTGAACTAATTTAATGAATAATCTAAATCTAAATATTAGGTTTGTTCAAAAACATTGAAGTACACAAAATGCACTGTAAAAAATTACTCTTTGGTTGACCTAAAAAATATATGAATAATAAAAGTAAATAAATCAGGTTCTCAATTGAATAAACAACGTGTTTAAACCAAATACAGTATGATTCAATATCAACAGTTATATTATATTATTAACAAACCTATATTTGAAGTTGCAACCTATTTCTTTCAACACTCAACTTGCTTTCGCCCTTTGGTTAAACCTAATAAATAACATAAATACAAACTAATATTTAATGTAATCACAAACTATATATTTTTATGCAAATATAATTGCAGATGCAGTGCTGGCAGTGTACAAACAGAACATTGCCTGGTGAATACAACAGAACAGATTAAATTAAATGACATTCACTCCGAGGGTGTAACGTCTGCTTCCAACTCACACCCTCAAACAGGTAGATCCACTGAACGCAGCTCACTTTCCAGCCCACTTTCCAGCCCACACTCCCAAACACCTAGATCCCCTGAACGCAGCTCACTCTCCAGATACCAATCACCTGAGTTCTAATCACCTGTTCACACACCTGTATGTCATTATCACACACTATTTAGTTCAGGTCTTTGCACCCCGTCACTGTGAGGTATTGTTCGTTTTGTGACACACATCTTTCATAGCGCTGGGTTTCCCGTGATTTACTTCTCCCGTGTATGATAGTTTTTGCCTATTCCCTGCCTGTACTTTAGCCTATCGGATTTCCTGTTATCTACCTATCGCCTGATCTCCCGGACTACGTTACTAGCCTTTTCCCTGTCTGTACTGTTGCCCTTTTGGACCCCCTGAGTATAACCTTCTGCCTGTCATTGGACCCAGTTACCTGCTTCCTCCTGTGGTCCTTTGCAATAAACACCTGCTGCGCTTGACACCAGCTCTCTGTCTCCCCTCGTGTTCATAACAGACGGGTGGCAAAAAAAATAAAAATGAAAGCACACCCCAAATAAGCCACACCTCCACATCTGACACGTTGCCGTTACACTGCCGCCACCGCTATGCACATGTGGACGAGGTGCTGAAAGCGATTTCAAAACATGAATCGGACAAATGCATTGTTTGATTCCAGACAAACAGAATAGGTTGAAGGAACCTTGCCAAAGTGTACACCAATCAGTAAAAGCACCTCAGACGAACAGCAGTTTTTACAGTCTAAAACATACACCTTTGCAAAGATGATTACAGATGCTGGCTGTGTACAAGTTTAAGGTTAAATTATGAATACAATAGACCACATTAACTGGAATGACATTCACTCTGACGGGTGGGCATAAAGAACAACCTGAACACCCAATAAGCTACGCCTCCAACTCTTCTGTTAGGCTGCCGCCACTACATTCCCCCCACCGTTATTCGATGTGCATATGCATGTGGTGTTGAAAATAATTTAGAAGCTTTCATTCGATTAAAACTAACCAAAACGTCATTTTCAAATCATTCCAACCGGTTAAAGCACCTCAGATGAACAACAACGTCTTCCCACTTTGTCAGTGCAGTATACAAGATGGTGGCTTAGCTCAAAAGTCTTCTAAGCTGAAAGGTGTTGGAAAATGTGGACTTTTGAGTCCTTTCACAAAATATATATATTTTTTATACTCAAAACTACAGTTTGATTTCAAATTTACAATGCTGTCTATGTTTAAAAACACAATTGTGTCAAAATAGTTTAGCATACGCTTCCCCGCTGCACCGGTTGTATGGTATAAAGCCCTTCGATTTTGCCTATTTGCCACTAATTCATATCTATTCTGTACTACAACTCAAGTAGGCAAGTATGTGTCTCGGGAATCTCTCAACTCTTTGTATTTCCAGCTCGGCTCCATAGGCATGCAGCTAATTAGAGGCAATACAACGACTGCACGGTATATTCACAACGTACGGAGCCTGATCTCCATAACATCAAACATTCCTTAATGTTCCCTCCGTTATTACAGAGGATCGTCAACTTCCTGGTTAGACTCAGACCCAACCACATCACCTCACGTACCGTAGCTGTGGCTGATAAACGCGATCCACAGCTGGGGTATGCCGTTCCTACTGGGGTGTTTGAACGCCGTCCCAAAATGTCTATATTAGACACAGAACGTTGTGAACGTTGTGATTCGCCCACTGGGAGGAGGAAATACGGAGAATGATGCGTAAGAACATACGGAATCTGTGGAAATGCCATTATTTTGGGAGGGAGCAAGACTCATCCTGAGTGAACTCATCCACATGGAATGACATCCAAACCAAAGCCAGATCAAAGGAAGTACGGAGAGGGCCAGAGACAGAGAGAGAGAGAGAGAGAGCGCAAACCGAGAGAAATGCACAAATCCTATTCATCGTCATCAAAACAGCCCTCTTTCTTCCTCCTATGAGACTACAGAGAGACAGTACTGTCAGCTCTGTGCTGCTTTGCTCGACACCCATGTGTATATACACGCATACATTAGGAAAATGACAATCACGACAATACAAAACGAGAGACGGGAACAAAAACAAAATTCCCCCCGTCTCATTGTCCCACACACCAAAGGAGGTCAAGGGAGCCAAGACGAAATAGAGCGCCCGACACGAAAAGACGAGACAGCTCGCCACACATCAGCTGACGGAAGGGAGGAGGGAGAAAAAAAAACAGACCTTACTGTAATGATCCAATCTTCTGCTTGTCGTTTACAATCAACAAGAGTCTTGATTTGAAGAGGGGATGGGGAGTGGAGAAGAGGGATGGAGAGGAGGGGGGCTTATGTTATCTGTTAGGCTCTGCTTGTCCAGGGCATTACGAGTCCTGCATCGCACATTTCATGGCAAGTGCACTAGAACAGATTATTGCTGGCTGTAGAGAGAGAGAGAGAGAGGAAGGGGAGAGAGAGAGAGAGGCCTGGTTTTGTAGTGAGCTCACTCCAAATCCCTGATCATGCACACCCCACAATTGCCTCACATTAGCCATCGATTTATTTACTCGATTTATTTACTCTGGCATTCAGCAGGTTTCTTTCTCTCCCTCTCTTCCCTCTCCAAAATAATTTCCTGGCTGTGCCGCCGCTCTACCAAAAGCTCTCTAGCCAGTTGAATAGGCAATTGGACTCTCCATAATGTTTTCTACAGATGCTGTCAAATCCTCTGTGACTAGCGCTGATTGCCTCGCTCGCATCCAGAGTTGCACCGTTAGCTCGTCTCATGCAGAGTTCATATATACACACCAAGCCTTCAACTCCAACACCCTCCCCTTCCATTTTGTCGCAAAATGTCCCCAAAACGCACCCTGAAACCCCTAAAAAAGTAATTTTTGGGACACAGAGGCATCCTCCATCCTTCGACAGTTCAAGTTTTTGTTTTGTAGCTTTTGGGGGGGTCCTCACTTAAAAATGTACTGTCCAAGATGCCACAGCAGGTCCCGCACAGGAGGAGCCATTTTGTGGGTTTCCCTGGCATGTGTTGATCCCCCGACACTTCCTGCTGCCTCCTGTGCTCAGTGAAAGACGATATGACAACGGACCACCGGGAGAGGGATATCTTCACCCAGCGGGGGCCGTCAACTGCAGTCATTTGGAGGCCTAAACTTGGCTCAAGGGCTGAGAGATGGAGCTGGAGGGCTGGAGGGGGTAATATAGTTATTGGAGGGACGTGACAAGGTTGACCTCTTTCACCCTTGGCCTTTCTCAACCAGTTTCAATGGCAATGCCTCAATGTGTCATTTGTCTCTTCAGGGCTGGAGCTATATCAAGTTCAGTAGGGATTAACTGTCCCGGGAACACTTCACATTTCTCCCCAAAAATGTATGACAAGACCAGGGAAATGAATTGTCTCCACAATGTTGCACTAATGCAATTCCATAAAATACACATGCGCAGCAGCAGGTTAGCAAAAAATAAAATAGCACAATATTCTATCTTCTCCTGTCCCAGAGCCTAGGCTATTTTCCTATCCAATCCCACTGAAACCTAAAATCCTGAGTCTCGCATGAAAATCGAAGCATGTCGCTTGCCTATGCCTGTGAAAATACTGCTACAACACCTGCTTCTCTGCACTGTCTCGTACTTACTACCCATATGAGAGCTTCTGTAGAGCTCTGTGTCGAGATAGCCTACTGCTGAAATGCGCTGAATTAATTGAGGCACATGATAACGCCAGGAATTTATGGACGGCCTGCTTCGCAATTCACAACGTCATTGGTGATCAAAGATAGTTACTCTATCAATATTAAATATCAGTTACATAGTCACACAGCCAGCCAAGCCGACAAGGTGGTGCAGCACCATTCTTATTAAGGGAGAACCCTGGCATAGTGACCATATCTTGGTTTTAAAAGCTTTAAAATGGGCACTTTTGATTTTTGCTGTATTTCCCAGGACTATAGGGATGAATATGAATTACTCACGGTATTGAAACCTGGTAGATTTTCAGGAAAATATTTTTCCCTAGAGTTCAGGTAGTGGGTAATTAAAGTATCCCAAGGCATTCCAAGATGAATTTCACTTAACTAATGAACTAACGAGACTGCATCACTTAAGCACCTTATTGTACATATTTGGCAACAAGGGCAACCTACAGAATGGCAACTAAAACCGAATTTGTACAATTAAATGGGTTAAAAACGTCAATGCTTTACTTGTGCTATGAAGGAACAGATACAAGATAATACCGTGCTTCTTCTGCCTTCACATTTGGGCACTTTATTCTCTATATTCCACGTTCATGTGATGTCAGCATGCCCATATACTTCCCCGGTGAAGTCCATCTCCTATGGTTAGACCATCCACCATTGTTTGCTCCCCCTCGCTCCTGATACTGCAGACAGTGTGGAGCAACCACCACAGGGGTGTGCAGGTAAGGGAGCTCACACAACACACAACTACCGCCTAATTTTCCCTTCTTCTTCTTCTTCTTCTTCATCTTCTTCTTCTTCTTCCTCCCCGTCGAGGCGGTACACAAACCATACAAAGATGAGGTCTTATCTGAAGCCGGTGGAAAGGTTTTAACCCCGGAGCCGGGCCCGGAAAACTCAGAGGGCTATTCTGCCTCTTCCTCTCCTTCTTTATGGAAGGATCCTGAAGGGAGCGCACAGTGGGCTGCATATTTGTGTTGCTGTGTGCCCACTTTATACTGTGCCCCCTGCGGAGAGCGACTACGTAGCACAGAGCAAGGGGCCTGCTGGAATGCCTATAATGCGCTGTGGAAACTGTGACTGCTTTTGATTTAAATGGTTTCAGATGCGCCTTTGGAGGCGCGCAGCGAGGAACAGCTGGCTGCTCCGGCTATTGATATGCACAAACGAACAGAGCGAAGGGCCTCCCTGGGTTCAAAAACTGGCAGGACCTCGAAAAGTCACTGCCCTCTTCTCCGTCTTATCAGCTTATCATGTAATGATGTGTTATTGATGTGTTGCAGATGTGTTTCCTGTACGTTAACCGCATGGGTCCATCAATTAGTCCACCAACTGCGGTACTTATTAGTAGGAAACAGCGCTGCTATGGCGTCAGCTCACAGTGTGAAACTTGAAACCCAAAATGAAAGCTTTAAGGAGCTATAACAATGAGCGTTCATTCTATCCTCCACTGAATTTGCCACAATAATTACATGTGCCTCCTTGAAAACTCTTCAAAAATACTTTCAATTACTTTTGATTAGAGGTGTTTGTGCAGTAGTGTGTCCTTGGGTCATATTAGAACACAGACACAGCCCGTACCCCTGAAATCACTAGGGTTCCTATGCATTATTCTCATTGAGTGATTCATTTMAACCAAAAGAAGTTTAAGGGACTCAATGATTTTTCCCGCTTCAAAACTCTGTCTTCTTTTGCATGCGCTCAGGGGGAGGTGAGAGATATATTCTTTGAGTTCCAATGAAGTTACATTTCCTTCTGGGTCGTTCGGCTTGGCCCTCTGCTTGGACTGACCCACAGTGGGAGCAGAGGGGGGGGGGATCTGAGAATCAGCAGCCGGCAGGAGTAATACTGTGAGACAGTGAACCCTCCTAACCTAGAGAGAACAGCCAATCATGGCTCAGTTCTAGTCTGTTCACCTATGACCCCTCCCTACAGTCCCTGGGGTTGTTGCCGCTAAACTCCCAACACTAATCAAACCACGTCCACTGAAGAGAAAGGAAAGGCTAGCCGATAGATCTAGCTTATTATCACCTGCAGACTGTGTCACATAGAAGGTGATAGTGTAGCTATAAGCTAACACACTGCAGTGATACAGGCTTCAGCATATTCAAAATGTTCTCTGACCCACTCATTTTCAGACCACATTCGCTTTGGTCAGTAGAACTGGCTTTATCAGTTGGATGTTGTTATCAGGGCAGTTCCCCTCAATGTGAGATATTCTATTACTACTCAGTGAATAGTCATCAACCCCCACCCTCTCTCTCTCTCACACACACACACACACACAAACACACACCTCCTCCCCCGTCTATACCTGCAGACAGTGTGGAGAGGAGATAAGGCTGAATCAAATCCGTGTCTCCATAGTGATTTCCATGCCAACCAATTTCACCCAATCAAAAAAGGTCACGCCGCGTTGAAATAAAAAAAGGAGACAATTGCATGCTGGGTAGCCGTCAAGCAGACATATCCCATGAGTGAGACAGTTTTGAAATCCATGGCTAACCAGCCTCTTCAGCAGAGGAAATTGGAAAACAATATTGATATGTGATCACTTGAATACCTCAGATAGCAGTTTGTGAAAAGCAGGACTTTTTTCTTGCTATTTTCTGCACTCTGGGGACGCGTGTATAGACGCTTATAGGCACGCTTGTGTTTCATTTGTTTCTACAGTATACGGGCGAACGGAGACACTTTATACTATTGTGGTTCCTCCATTCAACACAACACAAAACCTAAATCTCTGTGCTTTGTCTTCTTTTGAAGCTCAGAATAATAGGATCGACAGGAGGAAAACAGAAGACAGAGACTTTGTCACAAATGGCACATTATTGCCTACATAGTGCACTTCTTCTGATCAGGGCCCTATGGGGGCTCTGTTRAAAAGTAGTGCACTACATAGGGAATATGGGGCCATTTGGGACGCATGAGAATCTGTGGGCTCGTGGGCAGATTTCAGAGCAGTCCTCTCCTCTCCTATCTGGCTGTGTGATGATGGTCAAGATAGATGTAGGCTCTGGAGGGGGTTTGTGATGCGTCTGCCTGCTTCCCAAATGGCACCCCATTCCCTACATAGGGCACTACATTTGACAAAAACAAAGTAGTGCACTACGTAGGGCTTAGGCTGCCGTTTGGGACGCAGTTTCTGTCTGTTATGTGATCCTGCTCTGTTGTTTAGCTTTGACCCGGGTCACTCCTACATGCATTAATGAGCTGATGCAGCGTTTGATGTTGCCCTTCAAATCTCCTCTGGTGCTTTGGCCCTCAGTGTCCACCTCCATCCCCCAATACACACACACCCCCGTCTAGGCATCCGGGCATCCATCCACTGGCCCTGCCCCTGCACCACCGTACAGCGGTCTGCTGTCTAGTTCAGTAGTGGACGTGGGGCACCACTGCACTTTGAGACACAGCATGGTTTTGAGAAAGAGAGAGGTATGTGTGTGTGTGTGTGTGTGTGTGTGTGTGTGTGTGCAGAGGATGTTCTCTCTCTTTCATTTGTTTTGTTCTCCTCGTGATTTTTTCCCTTTTTTAAAATGTATTGCCAAGCCCAAACGCCCCATTTTTATTTAGGCAGCCAGCGAGGACAGCCTTCCAAATGCACAATTGCTTTGCTCTGTGAGGCTCGCTCTCTCGTTTCCCGGCATGCTAATTTCTTATGATGATCAGAGGGACGGAGGGATAAAAGTACTGCGCTTTAAGCACTTTGTAGTTTTTATGTTGTTGCCATAGTAACTTGAAACTGGAAACCAAATCAATGTACCAACTCTCATTTGCATGGAGAAATGGAGAATCGAAACAGGACCGGAGAGAGCAAGGAGAATGCAGAAAAGAGAGAGAGAACAAAAAAAGGACAAACCAATGCCATCTCTCTCTGCAGTGCACCATCTTCAACTGACGAACCAGTAAAAAAAAAAAAAAAGAACTACCACCAATATTTACACGTGGAGAAAACACATTCTCCACACTGTCCAATACACTACATGTTGTTTCTTCAACTGCGTTGTTGGTTAAGGGCTTGTAAGTGAGCATTTCACCGTAAGGTCTACTACACCTGTTGTATTCGGCGCACGTGACAAACACAATTTGATTTGACGTTTCCCGTTGTAGGGAACTAATACACAAAGAAGGATCTACGTAGCTTCAATGTTCCCTCTATAGGACAGCTCCTCTGCTTTAGTAGACACGCCAACACACTGCCATCCTCATTTCCATCCTATCCAGGCAGCGTTCACTTGATATGCGCCCTGCATGCGATCGCTGGACTTTGAAGTTGTGCACAGGGCTATATGGCTATGATTAAACTGCCCCACACAGCCCCCCACTCTCTCCAGAACTTCGCTAGGCTGGGTGAGCTATGAGCTATAAGCTACACTGGTATCTGCAGCACAAGCCATCCTAAACACCCAAGCGCTTCTTCTAATATTTCTGCCTCGGAATCTCCATTTGAGTCCCCAAATGGTACCCTATTCCCTATATAGTGCACTACTTTTGACTAAGGCCCTATGGCACTATAAAGGGTATAGGGTGCCACTTGTGATGCTGCCTCCGTCTCCCGGTCTTATTAGCCTACTGAGTGCTTAATGAGTTGGTAATTAGCTCGGTGCCTAAATGTGACACTCGCTGTATCTCGCCACATCAGAATTCCAGATTGAATTTCCTCGCGCCCCTTAATGAACTGGCTAATTTATTCACCCCAATCTGTTTGTCGCTTGAGGTAGCAGCTATGCTCCTGCTCTGGTAAAGACTGTGTGTACCCATGCACCATACGATTTGTCGAATGTGTCTCACTACAGTACATGATAGCCTGGGATATAGGCTAGTGATCAGGGGAAAAGGATAACATTGCCTTCAGCCTAGATGCTGATCTAAGGTTAGTTTTGTGTTTCTCCCACCTACTGGTTAAGGTTCGTTGGGGGGAGGGTAGGATGATCCTAGATCTGTGCCTACGGGCAACTTGTACCCGGAGCGATCCTCTACCTGGAGGAGAGAGGAGGAGTGCAGTATGGAGAGAAGGGAAGAGGGCAAAGAGGAGATGGGGCTCAGAGGCTCTATGTATCAGCTTCTCGGAGTAGGAGAGCTGATCTAATAAGATTATATGAACAGCAGGAACCTGATCCTAGATCAGTACTGCTAATCTGATCCTAGATCAGTACTGCTAATCTGATCCTAGATCAGTACTGTTAATCTGAGAAGCTTGACACATACAGGTCCTGATAGAAGTAGAACAAGTAGATGGGACCCAACCTACAGTACATAAATGGGCGGGGCCTACATTTGTTTATTAGTTCTGGCCTGTGATTAAAACTACAGTCTGTGATTTAAGAGAAAGACAAGGAACTCATTAAAACACACACTAATCCCTTAGATATGAAAAACAATCCAGTGCTATGACATTTCTACGGTTGTGTCCCGAATGGCACCCTATTCCCTTTTCTAGTGCACTCCTTTTGACCAGGGCCCATCAAACTTAGTGCACTATATATGGAATAGGGTGCCATTTGGGACATAACCAAGGATTTGCATCATGCATCCCCTTAGGTATAACAGCAAGGGGTTAACCCAGTACAGCACAGCACGAAAGGGTCGCGTACCAAATGGCACACTATTCCCTAGAGAGTGTGCTACTTTTGACCATGACCCATAGGTCTCTGGTAAAAAGTAGCGCACTATATAGGTAGTAGGGGTGCCATTTTGGATGCGGGAGAATGAAACTAACCCAGGTTGACTGCAGCCCAAAGCAACATGGTGTTTGTTAAAGGCTGGCGTGTAATTACCCAGAACACCCTCTGATTCCGCTTAGCACTCTTAATCTTTACAGGGCTCTGAGATGTATGGGAGCCATTACAGTAGTGACATCAATAGTTTTTTTTGTCATCATCATGTTGCAACATAGGGCCCTTGAGTGTCAAATGGCTTCCCAGCTAGCACATAATGTTCTGAGAACCATATGTTTCTTAGAGCTTGGTGAGAGCATGGTTGTCCTATGCTTATTTTGCATACAACCTTCCCAAAAAGTTCTGGGAATGGTGCAGGATACCCAGCTAGCAAATAACATTGTGAGAACCATATGTTTCTTAGCTGGGAATTTCAGTACTTCAGCATAAGGTTTTCTGCAGGATTCCACATGGTTCTATTTAAGGTCATGTTCTCAAAACATTAAGGACATTTTCATTAAAACCATAAAAAAAACATTAGTAACTGTCACGTTCCTGACCTGTTTTCCTTTGTCTTGTATTTATTTTAGTTGGTCAGGGCGTGAGTTGGGTGGGTTTGTCTATGGTTGATTTTCTATGTTGGGATTTTTGTGTTCGGCCTGGTATGATTCTCAATCAGAGGCAGCTGTCAATCGTTGTCCCTGATTGAGAATCATACTTAGGCAGCCTGGGTTTCACGTGTGTTTTGTGGGTGTTTGTTCCTGTGTCAGTGTTTGTGCCACACAGGACTGTTTCGGTTTTGTCACGTTTGTTGGTTGTTTTGTAGTTTGAAGTGTTTGTTTGACTTTCATTAAATAATGAACACTAACCACTCTGCGTTTTGGTCCTCACCTTCTGTCAGCGAGGACAGCCGTAACGTTCAAAGAACATTATTTAAAAACATATACAATCCATACTCAGCATCAACAAGATAGACGATAGAGAGCGTTTTGTTAAGTGTGTTCAGGTGTGTTTGCCACGCCCACTAACACCTGATCTTAACGAGTGCTCGTTTCCTTTGAAACGGGATCTGTTTGAATAAACTAAAATGAACAGCTTTTTATGAGTAAAATGCTAGCACCATCATGGTGGTACAGTGGACTAATTCTATGTATAGAGAACAGAAGGTCAAAGGTTTAAATCTCACATGCCACAATAAAAAAGAAATGTGTTTGCATGATTAATGCCTAACCAAATTAATTTCCATGTGTCCTATCTGTGCTTGGAGCTCTAAACAATTAACCCAAGCTAAGCTAGCAGTGTTATTAAAATACTTATTGAAACATGTTCTAAGAACCTTATTTAATTACCTTCAAATAACCTATCATTTCCGTTGTCAAAACCTCCCAGGAAAACTTTCAGGGAACCATAGTAAAATGTTCTTATAACCTCCCTGCAACCTAGAAACTTCCGTTCTCAGAAAGTGAAAAATAAACGTTCTGTTTTACCGGTCAGGAGACACATGGCTTCGTTCCCAGAACCAATGGGAAACCAAAAACATACATTTCCACAACTTCCAAGGAACAAAATGTGCTAGCTGGGTTAGGTTTCAATGGGGGAGACTGACAAATCCACCAAGAGGAATGTTTGGGAATGTGGTGACAGAATTCTACTCATCCCAAGAGAGAATATCCCAGAATGGGTGGATGGAGTCAGAAGGAGAAGTGGGAAGTGCGCCCCAAATGGCAACCTATTCCCTACAAAGTGCATTACTTTTGAACAGAGCCCTATGGGCCCTAGTCAAAGCTAGTGCACTATATAGGGAAAGAATGCCCAGATGAAGTCCAGGTCCCATTCTTGAAATAGGGGCGGCGAAATGATCGGCTGACGTCAGCTTTGTTTTTCCCAGCCAAACAGCTTTGCTGACTAAATGAGCCTGTTTATCTGATGACTACAGAGTTCACTCATTAGGCTGGCTGAGAGAGAGTCTACGTGCTAGGCGGGTGTGATATGTCTCAAGCCCCAGCCAAGTCAACAAGCGTAAACCCTGATGACGTCATACATGGGAACTCATCAAGCATGACATCAGCAGGTACACTTGGAGGTTGGAGTATAGACAGAGCAAGGCGAGTAGCGGTTTGGGCTAACCAACACTCTCGCAGGAGACCATCTTGGAAAATATACAGAATGTAAGATTTCAATTCAAATATATTCCATTGTTATTTCTTTAATTTATTAGGTATGTCCCTATAATGCATCTGACTAGTTAAAGGCTCAATCCTTAATACATTAATAAGAAAAACAACAAAACACTTGGCATTTATAAGTGATATTCTTAAAGAATCAATGTGTATAGCAATAATTTAAATTATCACAAACTGTTGTTAATATCACAGATTGGCCCTATAAACTGCTACAAATTGAATAAATTCCTATTCCTGTTAAATTGTAGGACTGTTGTGTCAATTCATTTAATCAGGCCCATTCAAATTCAGGCCAAAAAGGCAGGTACCTCAGGTGCTGAATAAGAGCTGGAGCTTGGTGCTAATCCAAGAACCCTGATAGGTGTACACACACACACACGCACACACACACACACACACACACACACACACACACACACACACACACACACACACACACACACACACACACACACCACACACACTTCCTCCTCTCTCCTTTTACAACTTAATTGACACACTGCTCAGTCATCAGCCATGCTTTGACACCAGGTGTCAACCCTGCGTTGCACACATACCGCCCCCCACACCACCTGACTCGCTGAATAGAGGGCCCTAATTAATTTGGGCTTTGGTTCCTCTCTTCCCTCTTTTAAAACAGCCCTGTGTTTGCTTTGATCTGTCAGCAGTGCATTTGATGTTTAGTGAGGCTGTTAACAGCACTACTGAATTAGACCATAGGGTTCTGGACGCTGATCCGTCCCCAATTACCCTCCCCTCTACTTAACCCCAGCCCGCAGGGATAACTGCTACCCAGCACACCCTCGATAACAACAGAGAGGAGAGTGAGACACAAGAGAGAGGCTCAGCCCCAAACGATTTTTCAATGTGGCCCCTGTGTCTTGCGTTCCCCAAATGGCACCCTATTCCCAATACAGTGCACTACTTTTGACTAGAGCCCTATGGCCAAGGTCTATAGGGTTCTTATCAAAAGTAATGCCCTATGTAGGGAATAGGGTGCCATTTGGAACATATCTTTGTTGTCTCCTATAAGGATTGATGGTGTATGGTTGTGGGTTTCACACTGAGGATCCAGTATGCAAGTAAATGTATTATACATTTAGGCAAAACAATACATCCACAAAGACATTTGCAATGCATACCATGAATATATAAATAAAGATCAACACATACAGCACAGAGTCGACGTAACATCCCACTAATTCCCCAATGCCACCCATAATGATGTCATCGGGAATAGCATCGGTTTTATTTCCATATTGTGACTCAAAGAACTGCAATCCAAAGAATATGTATTACATATTAGGCCTGCGCTCTCACAAACAGAAAGGATATGGTTTTGAGTTCTAAATCATATAGCAAAATTATAATTCATGGTAATAAGAGTATGGGGAAGGCTTAATTATGATAAGCAGGGTTGCTTCCTCTCGCACTTTGTGCATGGATGCCCGGCCTTTTATGTTCATCTGCAGAATCAGGATTGTCACCTTTCTTTCTCAAAATATCCCAAGCTGTCCTAATTAGGGCCCCCAAGGGCCAAATGTTGCCATAAGGGCCCCATTGAAAATAAAACTATACAGAAGTTGCTCCATTGCTGTTCGGCCTCTCTCTCTCTCTCAATTCAATTTAAAGGGGCTTTATTGGCATGGTAAACACATGTTTACATTGCCAAAGCAAGCGCAATAGATAATAAACAAAAGTGAAATAAACAATAAAAAATTAACAGTAAACATTACACTTACAAAATAATAAAGATCTCTCTCTCTCTCTCATATCTACATATTATGAATCTAGTTCAACTTCACAGGCCTTTGCACTGAATCCTGTACAGATCCAGGAATGCGTCCCAAATGTCACTTTGTTCCCTATATAGTGCACTACTTTCAACCAGAGCACTATGGGGCCTGTTCAAAAGTAGTGCACTATAAAGGGAATAGAAGCGCCATTTTGGACGTAGTTCTAATCTGATCTGGTCTCTACTAACCGCTCCCTTTGATGTCTCTGTGAACCTTTTCCCTCCATGTAAAATATAACAACGTTGCACGTCGCAGCACGATTTCTCTCAGCAGATTTCTCACGCGGGTACTTGAAAAGGAGCAACAATGTCACATGGTCATGCCCACACATGTCTCCAACTCAAATCTCTCACATTCCTTTGTTTCTTTTTCATTTTGGGCTCTGAGGTAAAGTCTTAGCTATAACTAGCCACGTTTCCATCCACCGTTTTTAAAGTGATGAACTTCACAGGGTGGTGAAAGAGCACGGTGATCTTGATGCTCCTCTTCCAATAAATGTCGAGGGTCTTATTCTGGTGACATGACGATCGATGCTTGACTGCCGTTTGACAAACCAAAATATTCTCCCTCTTATCCACAATAATGTCATCATGTCGACTAGCCTACTGTGTCTGTGAGCTGTTGGCTAGAGAGCACGTACCGAGACCAGAGGGGGCACATTTGCCGTTGCACACAACCGTTTTCGTGACAAAACTATCGGTCGAGTTTAGAAACACATTGAAGTTGAGATTTTTATTCGGTACATGAAAACATAAGCGACTTTTATCTGCAACAAGTACATTTGGTGGAAACACACCACCGGTGGGAAAATTCACATTTTTCTTCATGCAGATTTTTAAATATTCGTATGAAAATCTGTCACGAATTGGATGGAAACCTAGCTACTTAGGCCCTTTAGGAAAAACCATGTGAAGTGGTGAAGTCAGAACGGTCCCCAACTGTACAAGGATCCCAATAACCTTTGCTATATCAAATATAGCAGCCTGCCTTCAATATGTTCACCCATAAGTTATACTTACTGTGTTGGTTGGTTGGGGCCTCAAGGCCAATACTCAAATACCAATGGGGATAAGCACAACTTTCAGAGCCTTCGAACCTTGAAGTTAGCTTTTCAAAGCATCTAAAGCCATGAGAGAGTTTATATATAGATTTACAATTCCACATAATATTCCTTTCAGTTGGTGCTTTTGCTTTGCTGTGCTGCTGCCCGGGAACTCACTCAGCCCAAATACACCCCGGAGCCGGTTTCTAATGAAAAGACACGATAAGGGGTTAAATGTCCTCAACACACACAAGCGTGCACAGACACACACACACACGGATTCTAAACATCAGAGGCTACTCACTGTCCATCTTTGAGTCAGGACCAACAGAGGTTCTCCAATAAAAGCCTGCAATATTGATGGAAGATTTGAACAATGGACAGAGATGATACAGTTTTCTGTGTTCGTTGATGGACTGGGACAAAAGCCCCCCACCCCATGAAAGCCTGACTACTTATATTGCAAAAATAAGTGCCTGGTTTTCATACATGTCCCCCCTATCCTAAGGGTTCATTCCTATTACATATATAATACAGAGCCAACATATCAATAAACTGGCAGTACATGTGTCTCCCCCTCTCAGTTTTCTCCTCACGTCCATTACACTTGACTGCTGCAGCAGCTGAGATGTCTGTGCTGCTAAGACTAGCATCACTGGTACCAGAATAGCAGGGGACCACACTGCCTGTGCTGGGCCCAGCAACACCCTAGGGTAACACTTTATTTTAATGGTCCATGATAAACCATTTATAAGGCATTTACAAACCATATGCTTACCATTCATGAATCATTGCTCCCACATTTGTAAATGTTAGTAAGTTAGTTATTCACACATGTATATACATTTCCCTAAACATCTCGTGTTGCGTGCTTGTTCCTTTACCAGGTACTGCAGGATTGCATGCCCATTTGTTGTGAGAAATTACACTTGTCACTCAAAAAAAAAGTATAAATAGCCCTCACTTCAGATTAGACTTCATACTTTACTAATGATTAGTAAATGGTTTATTAATGTGGGAGTAATGATTAATAAATGGTGACCACACAATCTATAAATGCCGTATAAATGGTTTATAACTGATACTTAAAATAAAGTGTTACCTATCCTAGTTGTGAATGAATAAACACGTATACTGAACACAAATATAAAATGCAACATAGTTACAGTTCATAGAAGGAAATGAGTCCCTAATCTATAGATTTCAGATTACTAGGCAGGGGCGCAGCCATGGGTGGGCCTTGGAGGGCAAAGGCCCATGCACTTGGGAGCCAGGCCCAGCCAATCAGAATTGCTAGATTGCTTTGTATGTTTCTATTTTTTGTTTGGTCAGGGTGTGATGTGGGTGGGTATTCTATGTTTGTATGTCTAGGTTTTGTATTTCTATGTTTTGGCCTGGTATGGTTCCCAATCAGAGGCAGCTGTCTATCGTTGTCTCTGATTGAGAACCATACTTAGGTAGCCTGTTTTCCCACTGTTAGTTGTGGGTAGTTATGTTCTGTTTAGTGTTTGTATCACCTGTCAGAACTATTCCGGTTATTCCTTTTGTTATTTTGTATTCAGTGTTCAGTTTCGAATAAATAATATGAACACGTATCACGCTGCACCTTGGTCCTCACCTTCTTCTTCTGAATGCCGTGACAATTGTCTTATATAATACCTTATAACAGCCTAACTACATATTACAAACTAGTGCATTTCAAATGTTCCCCCTGCCCACTTATATAAGTGTTTAAATATTAGGCTACATATAATTCAATAGACGAAAACAGAGAGAGAGAGAGAGACTACCAGTTCCTTAATGTTTCGGCTGTCTAATACAGTCAATGGCTGCATTAGGGAACTGGAAGTCTCTCTCTCTCCCTCCCTTCTCCGTTTTCTTCTATTGAATTCGATATACTGTAGGTAGGAAATATATTTCATACAATACACAGCCAAAATATTATGTCTCGCAGACATGGCACTCTAACCAGTAGAACCAGAACTTTAAGCAAATAAGTTAGTTAATTTCACACATTTAGGAGTGTCGGACACAAGAGCCCTTGTTTGGTCTCTCTAACTTCTTCAGCAGCAACTTTGTGTTTTTCCAGAGTGACTGATAGAGTCAGAACGGGTTTCATTCTCTTTGAGGATGCGTGTTTGACTTTGTGAATTCGCGCCACTTCAGCTCAGCCAATCAGAAAACCGTCCGTGCGTTGCCCACTGGTCAGCCAAATGCTCAATATAGATCGCTAGAGCAAAAGATAAATAGTGTAAAAGTCATTAAAAAACAGGCCCTTGGACCTCCGGCCCTATCCATTGTTGGAGGGGAAGGGGTACATTTCGAACAGCCCACACAAATAACAGATGGCATCTCATCTGCCAGTATCACAAAAATCACAAAATGGCGTCGTAATATGGGCATGTGCTAGCAGCTAGCGTAACATCATTGGTTAAGGGGGACATCAAGGTGATTTTCATGTGTGACTGGACAAATACTCACAGCAGTACATGGTATTTATTCAGTGATTACTCTGGGCGTAAGTGCAATGGCCATGTAAGTATAAGACTAGGGGGTTGTTATGGTCCAGCTAACACTAACTGCAGGGTTTGCATCCCAAATGGCAATGTAGTTTACTACTATGGGCCCTAGTCAATAGGGCTCTGGTAAAAAGTAGTGCACTAAATAGGTAATAGAGTGCCATTTGGCACGAAGCCAGCGCCTACGTGCCCTTTCCGTCAAACAAGCACTTCTGAAGTTGTACCTTCCAGTGAGCTATGACATCATCCACATTGTTGCATTGTATACCTTGGAGGCATTTTGGCCTTTCATTCTCAGCGTGGAAGATAAGACCGGCCCGTAGCGGGCCAATAAGGGAGAGGAAAAGCGCAGCCTCCAAAAGAAAAGCGTGAAAAATAGACAGATTTTCAAAGCACTTTTACATCAAGACATCATATGCTCGTGGACGATGACGCAACATACAGCAGTCTCACTTTAATTGACATATTGACAACCAACTTACGATAAGAAGGAGGAGAGGAGAGGGGATGAGGAGGTGGTGGAGCAAGGAGGGCTGTGCATGAAGAAGATCAGCCTAAACTAACACCAATAACGGAACGATAGAAAGGCTTATTTCCCTGACAGACGGCTCCTTCATCCATATGTGCCTTGAACTACACCTTGGTTAATTATTAAACGTGGATGTTGCTCTGCAGTTTTGGCCCCCCTTTTGATGGTGCTCATGTAACGGATGTGAAATGGCTAGCTAGTTAGCGGTGGTGCGCGCTAATAGCCTTTCAATCGGTGACGTCACTTGCTCTGAGACCTTGAAGTAGTGGTTCCCCTTGCTCTGCAAGGGCCGCGGCTTTTGTGGAGCGATGGGTAACGATGCTTCGTGGGTGACTGTTGTTGATGTGTGCAGAGGGTCCCTGGTTCGCGCCCGGGTCGGGCGAGGGGATGGACTTAAGTTAAACTGTTACACTCATAATGGGCTCTGCTGACAGATAGTGGCCATTGGTGTCTGTTTACCACATACAGTGCCTTGCATAAGTATTCATTCCCCTTGGCATTTTTCCTATTTTGTTTCATTACAACCTGTCATTTAAATTGATTTTTTATTTGGATTTCATGTAATGGACATACACAAAATAGTCCAAATTGGTGAAGTGAAATGAAAAAAATTACTTTTTCAGTAAAAAAGTCAAACTGAAAGGTGGTGCGTGCATATGCATTCATCCCCTTTGCTATGAAGCCCCTAAATAAGATCTGGTGCAACCAATTACCTTCAGAAGTCACATAATTTGTTAACTAAAGTCCACCTGTGCACAATCTAAGTGTCACATGATCTGTCACATGATCTCAGTATATATAAACCTGTTCTGAAAGGCCCCAGAGTCTGCAACACCACTAAGCAAGGGGCACCACCTAGCAAGCGGCACCATGAAGACCAAAGAGCTCTCCAAAGAGGTCAGCGACAAAGTTGTGGAGAAGTACAGATCAGGGTTGGGTTATAAAAAAAGATCAGAAACTTTGAACATCCCACGGAGCACCATTGAATCCATTATTTTTAAAAATGGAAAGAATATGGCACCCCAACAAACCTGCCAAGAGAGGGCCGCCCACCAAAACTCACAGACCAGGCAAGGAGGGCATTAACCAGAGAGGCAACAAAGATATCAAAGATAACCCTGAAGGAGCTGCAAAGCTCCACAGCGGAGATTGGAGTATCTGTCCATAGGACCACTTAAAGCTGTACTGTACACTGTCACAACTTCCGCCGAAGTCGGTCCCTCTCCTTGTTCGGCGGTCGACGTCACCGGCCTTCTAGCCATCGCCGATCCATTTTCCATTTGTTTTGTCTTTGTCTTACACACCTGGTTTCACTCACCCAATTACTTGTTAATTATTTAACCCTCTGTTCCCCCATGTTTGTTTGTGAGTGATTGTTCGTTGTGTATCGGTCCGTTATTGTGGGCTCGCTATATTGCTTTGTATTTGTGTATTTTGAGTAAAGTACGTTGATTACTCATATCTGCTGTCCTGCGCCTGACTCGCTACACACAGGACCTTTACATACACTCCACAGAGCTGGGCTTTACGGAAGAGTGACCAGAAAAAAAGCCATTGCTTAAAGAAAAAAATAAGCAAACACATTTGATGTTTGCCAAAAGACATGTGGGAGACTCCCCAAACATATGGAAGAAGGTACTCTGGTCAGATGAGACTAAAATTGAGCTTTTTGGCCATCAAGGAAAACGCTATGTCTGGTGCAAACCCAACACCTCTCATCACCCAATGTTTTTCATCGGCGGGGACTGGGAAACTGGTCAAAATTGAAGGAATGATGGCGCTAAATACAGGGAAATTCTTGAGGGAAACCTGTTTCAGTCTTCCAGAGATTTGAGACTGGGACAGGTTCACCTTCCAGCAGGACAATGACCCTAAGAATACTGCTAAAGCAACATTCTAGTGGAAACATTTAAATGTCTTGGAATGGCCTAGTCAAAGCCCAGACCTAAATCCAATTGAGAATCTGTGGTATGACTTAAAGATTGCTGTACACCAGCGGAACCCATCCAACTTGAAGGAGCTGGAGCAGTTTTGCCTTGATGAATGGGCAAAACTCCCAGTGGCTAGATGTGCTAAGCTTATAGAGACATACCACAAGAGACTTGCAGCTGTAATTGCTGCAAAAGGTGGCTCTACAAAGTATTGACTTTGTGGGGGTGAATAGTTATGCACACTCAAGTTTTCAGTTTTTTTTGTGTCTTATTTCTTGTTTGTTTCACAATAAAAAATATTTTGCATTTTCAGTGGTAGGCATGTTGTGTAAATCATATGATACAAGGCAACAGTAAGGCAACAAAATAGGAAAAATGCCAAGGGGGGGTGAATACTTTCGCAAGCCACTTTACCCTACAACAGCAGATGAATAGTAAATATTCTCAGAGTGAAACTTCTTAATGATGTTTAAAACATTCAAAGGCAATTTGCATTTCAAAGGTCTTTCACTTTTTCTCACTATGTTCCCTCCAACAACAATCATGTTCCCCTCCACACTTGGCACATCTTTTCTTTCCTTTACACTGAACAGCTACTTCTTTGTCATTTAAAACACTGCAACAGGGATGGGACACATTGACATTGAAACTAACGAATCCTATCTGTACTTTTCCAGGCAAAACCTTCTCAAACCTCCCCAGCATTGATAAGCTTTCACTTCTTTGACCCTCTTTCCTAGTGATCAAACTTTTGGCCTCAATCACTCTGCCTCCCTTCACATTTTCTTCAATATAATCTATGGACATAGATATTGGGGTCCCAAGTGATGACTGCCCTTAACCTAGCACAAGCATCAGGGACATGGCTCTTAATCTTTGGGCGGCAGGTAGCCTAGTGGTTAGAGCGTTTGGCCAGTAACAAAAAGGTTGCTAGATTAAATCACTGAGCTGACAAGGTAAAAATCTGTTGTTCTGCCCCTGAACAAGGCAGTTAACCCACTGTTCCTAGGCCGTCATTGTAAATAAGAATTTGTTCTCAACTGACGTGCCTAGCTAAATAAAAGTTAAGAAAAAAAAAAAAAAATATTCTCCCCTTTAAGCTTTTCTATTTGCAGGATCTTATCTTGCTGAGCCTGGCTACCACAAAAGATGAACAATCTACCATTTCCAATGAACCAGGTTAATTTGCCTTCACCTCTCTTTCTGTACAGCATTGGTTAGTCGGATAGGGTGTAAATGAGGCCCTGTGGTCTCATCAAATACTATCACCACTTTCCACTCCGACACATCATTACTCTTGCTTCCTACCTTGGCCCTCTTTATGATTTCTTTACTAGACGCTCCACTGCTTTCAGTCTCATGATCTCTCTTCCTATGTCTTCCCACCTCAGACCATTCTGGTCCTTGACTCTCATCCTCCTGCTCCATATCATCAGAACTGACAGCCATACTGTTCGCATTCCTGCACAGCTGTTGCTGCTCCAACCTTTTCTCCATATCATCCACAATACTCACCGCCATTTCGGCTGTCATGCCTCCAAACTTCTCACTCACCAACAAGTCATTCACCAAGTAGGAGGTCCCACTGCAAAAACTGGCGCCAAACCAAAGATTATGGATATACTGACAAGATACATCTCTCCCACAGCCGTGCATCAACTCAACTACTTCCTGTTCTCTTCCAATAATTAACCAACATTAGAGGGTGTATTCATTCGTCGGATTCTGTTGCAAAGCATTTAGTTTGTTTTGCTCATGGAAACTGTTTATCATTTATTCTAGGAACCAAACTGAAGCAAACAGAGCAAATGGAACAAAAGAGGGAGGGACCAACCTGAATCTGTCCAATAGAAACTCTTGTTTTCAATGCTAAATGTTTTCTGTTTGGAGTAAACAATTTTTGCAACGCAATCCGACTAATGAATACACCCCATACCAATCAAAATAGAGCAAGGTAGTTGCAAGGTGTTCATTCAATTAACAGTACAATTCCAAACAACTGAATCACCATATTTTAAAACTAAATAACAGTGACTTAGAAAATAATAATATCTCTCATTAAATAATCCTGCTGTACACTTGTGTGAAGATTCAGCTGCATGTGAGACCTATCCACATCTGAATTACAACACATCTGGGTAGCATTCATTAGTGCACGTTTTGCAATGGAAAACGAAAGCAAACATATGGACAAGCTCAGGTAATCCCTCCCTGTTTCAGTCCGTTTTCTTCCGTTTAGTGCTTAGTGAACCTGCGTGGTTCTCACTCACTGGGACCAGCAGAGGCTGCTAAAGGGCTCCTCTCACAGTGTGCTGATGTGCATTAGCACTGGTGGCTCTAAATCTATGGAATGTATACCTGCTTAATATCCTCAACCATGGTCCTGCACATGTGACCTCTCGCTTATACTACCCTACCCACCCAATTTACCTACCTCACCCCCCATACTGCTTTTATTTATTTACTTTTCTGCTCTTTTGCACACCAGTATCTCTTCTTGCACATGATCAACTGATGATTTATCACTCCAGTGTTAATCTGCTAAATTGTAATTATTCGATTTATTGCCTACCTCATGCCTTTTGCACACATTGTATATAGATTCTCTTTTTTTCTACCATGTTATTGACTTGTTTATTGTTTACTCCATGTGTAACTCTGTGTTGTCTGTTCACACTGCTATGCTTTATCTTGGCCAGGTCGCAGTTGCAAATGAGAACTTGTTCTCAACTAGCCTACCTGATTAAATAAAGTGAAATAAAATTTAAAAAAAATATATATATAATATATAAAGTTATGATGGGAACACAATCTCTGCTTTAGATCTGCTTTTAAGATGTGAAGAGTTTAAGCAGTAGAAGATGTACAATAATGTGCATGTGTGTTCGATGAGCAGCTATAAAAGGAGTGGCATTGCATGTTTGGACATGTTTGATTTCAGAACGCTTGTCCAAATCACTCAGGCTTGGGAATCGAAATGTACCAATCATTCACCTGATAGATGATTTCCTATAAATAATGACACAGAATGTCTGCTTAGGGCAACTACTGTACTGTAAAATAATGAATGCTTCCCAAATAGCCCCTACATGGGGAATAGGGTGCCATTTGGGACATATTGGTACCAGGCTGTGGCCAAATGGGTGAATAAACTGTGGGATTCGACTGCTTTTTCCTTTCTCCCGCCTTTCCCTTTAAAACGGAGCCCGCAGCACACGGGCCCTCTGCCCTCTGTAACTTCAATGTCGTATTGTTTGGTTTTGGACATATGTGGCATAGCGGCGGTCTCGTTGATGCTTTCTACAACTCAGCGCATCTGGAGAACCTCCCGCGCACCTCGCCGGGGGAACTGTGTGGAACCACTGCGGAGGGAGCAGCAGAATGCTAGCCCGCTGGTCTAGAACACTAGAGAGTATAGACTACTCATATTTTCACACCACCTCAGTGAAGCCGAATCTTGTACAAACAAACCTTCTCGCTCCATCGCAAACCTCTCTGCATGAGCTTGCTTAGGGTCTCCGGGGGCTCTTCTGCTTGTTTCCATGCATGTTTTTACTCTCCGCAAAACTCCCACAGCAAATCTGTAGGGAAAAGGGGGAAATTATACCCTGTAAACATCATTTTGGAATCAGAGGGACTACTATTCTATCGCCACTTTGATGTGCGATTTTAGATAGGTTGCTTCAATAAACTCAATTGGAAGCCGCAAACAGCACAATACCTCATTGTTCTTAAGAGTTGGACTCCGTCTAATCTTAGAAGGTCTTCAGAAGTCTCAGAGAAGAGGACACATTGTCATCCATCACGTTTGATGCAACAAACTCGTGATGGCTTGTAATCAGATTTCCACTAGATTAGCACGAGGAAAATGAAACGAAGCAGATCAAACGAGACGAAAAAGAGTCGTTTATAGTATTACACACACACACAATCCTCTTTTGTCATTGAAGGAAATAACTGGAAATGTCATGTGGAACTGTGTTATCCTACAGTAGAATCATCCATCTGGTGCAATGTGTGTCATCAGCAAATTGGATGGAAATGTTTCATGATAAATGGTTTTATGTCAATGGTTCAGAACACAACCTTTGGTAAGGGCTTCCAGGCTCAATTTGTGAATGTACAGTGTTTGGTGTGTTGCAATAGTATGGGGTGATATTAGTGATGATAAAAAATCATTACAAGTACATATCAGAATATTATTTTTGGTGATATTGTTTCGATTTGACAATATCGCAATATTATTTTTGCGCTAGTTGGCTGTCTCTGCACCAAAACCCCAGTATTTTTCCTTCATAGATTGTTCTCCATCTTCTTTTTAAATAGGGAACCAATTTGTTTTTAGCACTTTTATTTCCATGACTGATCGAAACTTGTTTTCTCATGGCTCTCTCTCTCTTGTTCCATATGGTTGTCACGCCCTGACCATAGAGCCCTCGGTTCTCTATGGTGTTTAGGTCAGAGCGTGACTAGGGGGGTGTTCTAGTCATTGTATTTCTATGTTGGTGTTTTGTATGGTTCCCAATTAGAGGCAGCTGGTAATCGTTGCCTCTAATTGGGGATCATATTTAGGTAGCCATTTTTCCCACCTGTGTTTGTGGGATATTGTTTTGTGTTTGTGCACCACTACTTTCACATTTGGTTATTGGTTTATTGTTTTTGTTTAAAGTTCCACCAAAATAAAGATGTGGAACTTCAATCACGCTGTGCCTTGGTCCGCTCATTACGACGATCGTGACAATGGTGAGCAATATGTTTGGAACAATAAAAACACATTATCAAATTGCAATACATATAGAATTGTGAGAATCATGAGAATCGCAATACATATCATATTGGCACCAAAGTATTGTGATAATATCATATAGTGAGCTCCCTGGCAATTACCGGCTCTTGGTGATATTAGTGCAAGATAAATTGAATCTGAATTCAATTTCTGCTGGCATTAATATCACTCCATACAATTGTTCCACCAAAAATGTATTTAGGTCAATCAATACACAAAACCCCAGCTCATTTAACAACACAATACATTTCATTTCATGGCGAAACATAGCTTTCCCTCCCAGTCGTCAGTCACTGTACAAGAATCCCCTCAGCCTTGTAATAGTTCCGAGTTCTGTTGAGCTAAACAGCCAAAGACACACCCAACAAAACACAACACTCATGCCACCTTCTATCTATGGGCACAAGCAAGAGATGGATTCTGAAAATGCCACCCTGTGACTTTTCCTGAGCTAATCTATTCTATTTCATGTATTTCTAAGGCTTGGCTCGGCACTGAAGACACAAACTGGATTAGTCCTTTATAACAGTGCCAAGATGAAAGGAGATAAACTACATACGGGTCCATGAATTACTTAATATTTTTATTTCCTTCAGGTCTCCAACGTTTGAAATGGGATTTAGAAGGGGTAAGCATTTATTAAGACTTTCCTGCATGAAGAAATGAATCTTTTTATCTTTCAAATATGTTTTATTAAATTGTTTTACTGTTGAGTTACAGGTTGTACTATGGGATTTTCTGCACTAACGATGTCAGTGAAAAGGTTGTCTCAGTTAAAACTAGTTGTAAAGAGCATTTCAGATCCAAGGTACTCCTAATCTGGACGTCAAACTGAAAAGACCAATACAATAGTACTGTGGTCGGTGATCTTAAACCAGACCATCCGAAAAGTGGCAGTCCTTTTGATGCAAATGCAATGGCGAAGAGGACTACAGATCAACCAATCTGAATTCCACCCTTGTATGTCTGGTGTACACGCACACACACACACACACTGACCTGTCTGGTCTCTCAGTATCTTCCCACTCTAGTATTGACTCTCTGGCCGACAGGCCTGTGCGTTGGGGTGTCTGGCCCACAGAGGGGCTCCGACCCTGGGCCTCAGCCCCGGACATCAAACGGCCCTCATGGAGGATGTTAATATTTGCTCAGGTGCATCTCTGGGGTCTCTGCTGCTCTGAGCATATAAATACAGCAGGGGCCAAAGGGCTGTCTGGATGTGGTGTCTCTGTGAGAGAGATGAGGGGTGGATCCACACACACACACACATGCACCCTACTACACAACCACACTCCTCTGTCCGTATGGCCAGTCTTTGACCGCCCCCCCCCCCCCCCCCCCCCCCCCCCCCCCCCCCCCCCCCCCCCCCCCTCTCTCTTCTTCTCTCCTTTCTTCTGGGTGACCTTGTGAACTATGACCTCCCTGCGCTCAGGGTGACACGGTCGGGACAGCTGGGGACAACAGGACCCGTCCGATCTAAATCCTGTCTCTTATACACATCTAGATGTGTATAAGAGACAGGACAGAGCCTCTCAATGGAAACCAGAGAAGATGTGTGTTAATTAAATTGTCAAATCAAATCAAATGGTATTTGTCACATGTACCGAATACAGCAGGTGTAGATTTACTGTGAAAAGCTTACTTACAAGCCCTTTCCAAACAATGCAGAGTTAAAACGTATGAACAATGTGCTAAAAATCTAAAAGGAAATAGTAACACAATAGAATAACAATAACCAGACTATATACAAGGAGTACCGGTATCGAGTCAATGTGCAGGGGTATGAGGTAATTGAGGTAATATGCACATATAGGTGGGGGTAAAAGTGACTAGGCAATCAGGATAGATAATAAACAGAGTAGCAGCAGCCATATATTTGAAGAGTGTGAAAGTGTGTCTATGAGTGTGTGTATTTGTGCATGTGTGTGTGTGTGTTGTAGTGTCAGTGTAGTATTTGTGTGTGTGTGTGTGTGTGTGTGTGTGTGTGTGTGTGTGTGTGTGTGTGTGTGTGTGTGTGTGTGTGTGTGTGTGTGTGTGTGTGTGTTGGAGTGTCAGTGTAGTATTTTTGAGTGTGTGAGTAGAGTCCAGTATGTGTGCATTTTCCACCCTTTTGGTTGCATTTCAGCAGTAAAGTTTTCAAGATGTTTTCACTGGCCATATCATGATGATGCAAACAACATGATGATACATTTTTGTATCATCATAATGATGTGGCAAGTGACACTTTCCTTCTTGAAAGTCCAAAATATTGAACGCTTGACTGCTGACATGCAAAACATTTTGGGACTGTATCAATAGTGGACTAATGAAAAAGACACCAGCATGTGCAGCGCAATTTAGGCGATCCCCATTTTAAAGTAGTCAATTTTCTTCTTCTTCATTGGCTGATTGCTCCCAACTTATAGAATTCACCACCTAGTTGACTACTTTAAACTGGTGGAAGCCCTCAATGGAAACGTCCATGCTAAAATGGGTTAAATCCATGATGAGTCCATCTGTATAACAACAGGCACAACTCTGATATACAGTGCCTTCGGAAAGTATTCAGACCACTTGACCTTTTCCACATTTTGTTACGTTACAGCCTTATTCTAAAATGGATTAAAATGTTTTTTCTACACACAATACCCCATAATGACAAAGCAAAAACAGGTTGAACCTTCGACCCAGTCTGAGGTCCTGAGGTCCTGAGCGCTCTGGAGCAGGTTTTCAGCAGGTTCCAGAGAATCTTGTTACTCATGGTCTGAGAGTCTTTAGGTGCCTTTTGGCAAACTCCAAGCGGGCTGTCATGTGCCTTTTACTGAGGAGTGGCTTCTGTCTACCAGACGAGCTAAATTACTTCTATGCTCGCTTCGTGGCAAGTAACACTGAAACATGCATGAGAGCCTCAGTTGTTCCAGACGACTGTGTGATCACACTCTCCGCAGCCAATGTGAGTAAGACCTTTAAACAGGTCAACATTGACAAGGCCGCAGGGCCAGACGGATTACCAGGACGTGTACTCTGAGCATGCGCTGACCAACTGGCAAGTGTCTTCAATTACATTTTCAACCTCTCTCTGTCTGAGTCTGTAATACCAACATAGCAGACCACCATAGTCCCTGTGCCCAAGAACACTAAGGTAACCTGCCTAAATGACTACCGACCCGTAGCACTCACGTCTGTAGCCATGAAGTGCTTAGAAAGGCTGGTCATAGCTCACATCAACACCATTATCCCAGAAACCCTAGACCCACTCCAATTTGCATTCTGCCCCAACAGATCCACAGATGATGCAATATCTATTGCACTCCACACTGCCCTTCACACCTGGACAAAAGGAACACCTATGTGAGAAGGCTATTCATTGACTACAGCTCAGCGTTCAACACATAGTGCCCTCAAAGCTCATCACTAAGCTAAGGACCCCGGGACAAATCACATCCCTCTGCAACTGGATCCTGGACTTCCTGACAGGCCGCCCCCAGGTGGTAAAGGTAGGTAACAACACTTCCGCTACTCTGATCCTCATCACGGGGGCCCCTCAGGGCTGCGTGCTCAGTCCCCTCCTGTACTCCCTGTTCACTCATGACTCCACCGCCAGGCACGACTCCAACACCATCATTAAGTTTTCCGAGGACACAACAGTGGTAGGCCTGATCACCGACAACGACGAGACAGCCTATCGGGAAGAGGTCAAAGACATGACCGTGTGGTGCAAGGACAACAACCTCTCCCTCAACGTGATCAAGACAAAGGAGATGATTGTGGACTACATGAATAGGAGGACTGAGCACGCCCGAGCAGGTTGAGAGCTTCAAGTTCCTTGGCATCTACATCACCAACAAACTAACCTAGTCCAAGACAGTTATGAAGAGGGCATGACAAAACCTATTCCCCCTCAGGAGACTGAAAAGATTTGGCATGGGTCCTCAGATTCTGAAAAGGTTCTACAGCTGCACCATCAAGAGCATCCTGATGGGTTGCATCACTGCCTGGTATGGCAACTGCTCGGCCTCCTACCGCATGGTACTACAGAGGGTAGTGCGTACGGCCCAGTACATCACCGGGGCCAAGCTTCCTGCCATCCAGGTCCTCTATACCAGGTGGTGTCAGAGGAAGGCCCTAATAATTGTCAAAGACTCCAGCCACCCTAGTCATTAACTGTTCTCTGCTACCGCACGACAAGCGGTACCGGAGCGCCAAGTCTAGGTCCAAGAGGCTTCTAAACAGCTTCTACCCCCAAGCCACAAGACTCCTGAACATCTAATCAGATCGCTACCCCAGACTATTTGCATTCCCCCCTCCCCCTCTTTAACGCTGCTGCTACTCTCTGTTATTATCTACGTATAGTCACTTTAATAACTCTACCTACATGTACATATTAGATTTAGATATTTTTCTTGAAACTGCATTGTTGGTTAAGGGCTTGTAAGTAAGCATTTCACTGTAAGGTTGTATTTGGTGCATGTCACAAATAACATTTTATTTCATTTTATTTGTCTTGCCACTCTACCATAAAGGCCTGATTGGTGGAGGGCTGCAGAGATGGTGTCCTTCTGGAAGGTTCTCCCATCTCCACAGAGGAACTCTAGAGCTCTGTCAGAGTGACCATCGGGTTCTTGGTCAACTCCCTGAACAAGGCCCTTCTCCCCTGATTGCTCAGTTTGGCCGGGCAGCCAGCTCTAGGAAGAGTCTTAGTGGTTCCAAACTTCTCCATTTAAGAATGATGGAGGGCACTGTGTTCTTGGGGACCTTCAATGCTGCAGAAATGTTTTGGTACCCTTCCCCAGATCTGTGCCTCGACACAATGCTGTCTCGAACCTCTACGTACAATTCCTTCGCCCTAATTTTTTGTTTTTGCTGTGACATGCACTGTCAACTGTGGGACCTTTTATAGACAGTTTTGTGCTTTTCCAAATCATGTCCAATCAATTGAATTTAGCACAGGAGGACTCCAATCTATAGAAATGTTTGAGACATAAAGAAGGACATTATCGAACAAACTGACCATTTGTGATGTTTCTGGGACATTTTGGAGTGCCAACAGAAGAAGATCTTCAAAGGTAAGGCATGAATTATATTGCTATTTCTGACTTTTGTGGCGCACCTGCCTGGTTGAAATATGATGTTCATGTGTTTGTATGTGGGGCGCTGTCCTCAGATAATCGCATGGTTTGCTTTCGCCGTGAAGCCTTTTTGAAATCTGACAGCAGCTGGATTAACAAGAAGTTAAACTTTATTTTGATGTATAACACATATATTTTCAAGAATGTTAAATATTTGAATTGGTATTTTTGAATTTCGCGATCTACAATTTCACCGGATTTTGGCCAGGTGGGACGGCCCATAAGAAGTTTTAAATCAGCCATGAATCCCAATGTGACAGGGTAATGGAAGATTGTTGTGTTCAACAGGGAGTGGTAATTGAATGCAATTGTTGAAACATTTCTAGCCTGTCTATCCATGGGTGACGTGTTTTGCTCGACCCGTTCAGTTTTCCACCACAAAATACCAGGAAATGGCCAAAAAGAGTAGAACCTGTTCACCTGCTTTTACACTGCACTCGTAGAAAAAAAAGGTGCTATCTAGAACGGCTGTCCACATAGGAGAACCCTTTGAAAAAACCTTTTTGGTTCCAGGTAGAATCCCTTTGGTTCCAGGTTGAACCCTTTTGCATTCAATGTAGAACCCTTTCCACAGACGGTTCTACCTGGAACCAAAAAGGGTTCTCCTATGGGGACAGCCAAATAACCTTTTCGGAACCCTTTTTTCTAAGAGTGTACGATTTGACTATAAGATGTTCAATGTTTCTTTTGAAAAAAAATATGAAAGGTTTTTCACCATATTAAAACGTGAGTTCAGTTCACGTAACGGGGTTGACGTTGAAATGAGGGACAGACGTAAATGAATCACTAATCACATTAATAAATACAAATCTTCAGAACTGACCTTATCAAAGCAACAAAATAACTAGGGCTTTACAAAGATGGGATAAAATCTTCCTAGAAGTGACACAGGGTTGACGGAGGAACACTTTGGGCACTTTAGCACGACTTGATTCATATTAAAAATCTAATTTATTGAATTCTCTATCTGATCTAAATGAAAGGGCACTTCATTTAATATAACATGCTTTTAAAAATGTTAATTGGTGCACAATTTCTACCTCAATCCCAGTATGGCTGGACTAAAATGCCACCAACTGAAAATCCATTTATGTGGGGAAAGTATTTGTCTTGGTACTTCAGTTTATCTACTAGTCAATGTGGAAAGAGACTTGTCCATCCAAAGTGACTTTGTCCAACCTAGCATCCCTAAACCCGAACATTCAAAGCAGAAAGTGTCAAAAAAGAAACTGTAATTCTTTGACAGTATTTGCTCTATTATCTGTCGATAATGTTGAGATAACTTGGTGAGTCCAATCTAAAACTAATGTTTAAATATTGATCAGCTACACCTTTCGCTCAAATGCCCGGACTTATTTTGCCTCTAGGAAGTTTATTTTATCTTTATCTTGTTTTTTCAACTTCTCTTTCAGTCTGTAAAACCATCAGGATATTTTCCACACTTAAACTTTCAGGGCCGGTTTCCCAGACACCGATTAAGTCCTGGACTAAAAAGCAGTGTACATGGAGTTTCTTCATGCGTTTTAGTCCAAGACTTAAAAAGTTAGTCCAAGACTAGGCTCAGCGACTATGTTGTAGAAATAAGTTCATCAGCGATCATGTAGAGAATAGACAGAATAATCTATTGTATAATTAGCGAAATTACCATTTTCCTCCTTGGATCATGCTCTTGCATTGGATTCATTTTAATGGGATAAATGAGTGAAGTTATCCGTTCATTCTGAGCGACATTCAAGATTTCACTGCAATATTAACACCTTTTGTTATTTCATGACTTTCCTGCACATTTAATAATTCATGTGATCATAACAGGAGAGCATCGAAGTGGAAATGGTACAAACGGGCTTCGTGGCATTTAAGTCCAAGGTCTCCATCATAATATTCCCTTATTGTTGATATATTTCAATTCCTGACTGTGACTCAAACATTCAACAACATTTAACAGTCATAAAGGGTCAGAAATCTTCCTCCGTTTTTTGCTAGTTGCTCCTCCTCTAGGCCTACTGCTGTCATTTCCTCACAGATGATTGCCGAGGCACAAACAGATTTTATCTAAATTGATATCGGTCGTGTCCTCAAATTGCATAAAAGAAAAACCATGAGTAACTGGACAACAATATGCAAACACAGTAGAGTCAGAGTTTGCATTATCTGGGTGACACCAGTGTAGCTACATGTAACAACAAATCAAAACGGGAAAATAAAACAAGTGTCCTGCAACTGCAATGGGACTAAATGAGCATTTTCCTGTTGTCATGGATGCAGATGGTACGAGATGGAGCACGGAGGTGGAATACCTTTTTCTGGCGTGTCTGAAATCATTACAGAACACTCAGTACTGACCTTTCAGCGCTTTCTGAGAGATGTATCGCCACGGGGAGATGCACAGATTGAGTCGGCTAAATTAAACAAACTCCCAAAAGCCAATTACCAAAGTAAGGCAGCCATCTGTTAAGCAATATTGAGGCAATTAGCAGGAAGTACAGGAACCAGATGAGCGCGATATGGAGAATTCATATTCATTTATATATATTTATTCATTTGAAGGCGATGTAAAAAGCCAATGGAGAAAGTGGCAAATATATTAAATACAGTTGAAGTCGGAAGTTTACATACACCTTAGCCAAATACATTTAAACTCAGTTTTCACAATTCCTGACATTTAATCCTAGTAAAAATTCCCTGTCTTAGGTCAGTTAGGATCACTACTTTATTTTAGAATGTGAAATGCCAGAATAATAGTAGAGAGTGATTTATTTCTTTCATTGTATTTCTTTCATCACATTGGGTCAGATGTTTACATACACTCAATTAGTATTTGGTAGCATTGCCTTTAAATTGTTTAACTTGGGTCAAACGTTTCGGGTAGCCTTCCACAAGCTTCCCACAATAAATTGGGTGAATTTTGGCCCATTCCTCCTGACAGAGCTGGTGTAACTGAGTCAGGTTCATAGGCCTCCTTGCTCGCACACGCTTTTTCAGTTCTGCCCACAAATTTTCTATAGGATTGAGGTCAGGTCTTTGTGATGGCCACTCCAATACCTTGACTAAATTGTCCTTAAGCCATTTTGCCACAACTTTGGAAGTATGCTTGGGGTCATTGTCCATTTGGAAGACCCATTTGCGACCAAGCTTTAACTTCCTGACTGATGTCTTGAGATGTTGATTCCATATATCCACATAATTTTCCATCCTTATGATGTCATCTATTTTGTGAAGTGCACCAGTCCCTCCTGCAGCAAAGCACCCCCACAACATGATGCTGCCACCCCCGTGCTTCATGGTTGGGATGGTGTTTTTCGGCTTGCAAGCCTCCCCCTTTTTCCTCCAAACATAACAATGGTCATTATGGCCAAACAGTTCAATTTTTGTATCCAGAGGATATTTCTCCAAAAAGTACGATCTTTGTCCCCATGTGAAGTTGTAAACCGTAGCCTGGCTTTTTTATGGCCGTTTTGGAGCAGTGACTTCTTCCTTGCTGAGCGGCCTTTCAGGTAATTTCGATATAGGACTCGTTTTACTGTGGATATAGATACTTTTGTACCTGTTTCCTCCAGCATCTTCACAAGGTCCTTTGCTGTTGTTCTTGGATTGATTTGCACTTTTCGCACCAAAGTACGTTCATCTCTAGGAGACAGAACGCGTCTCCTTCCTGAGCGGTATGACGGCTGCGTGGTCGCATGGTGTTTATACTTGCGTACTATTGTTTGTACAGATGAACGTGGTACCTTCAGGCGTTTGGAAATTGGATGAACCAGACTTGTGGAGGTCTACAATTTTTGGGGGCTGATTTCTTTTGATTTTCCTATGATGTCAAGCAAAGAGGCACTGAGTTTGAAGGTAGGCCTTGAAATACATCCACAGGTACACCTCCAATTGACTCAAATGATATCAATTAGCCTATCAGAAACTTCTAAAACCATGACATCATTTTATGGAATTTTCCAAGCTGTTGAAAAAAACAGTCAACTTAGTGTATGTAAACTTCTGACCCACTGGAATTGTGATACAGTGAATTATAAATGAAATAACCTGTCTGTAAACAATTGTTGGAAGAATTATTTGTGTCATGCAGAAAGTAGATGTCCAAACCGACTTGCCAAAACTATAGTTTGTTAACAAGAAATTTGTGGAGTGGTTGAAAAACGAGTTGTAGTGACTCCAACCTAAGTGTATGTAAACTTCCGACTTCAACTGTATATAGTGATATTTTAATACTTTTCTGACCGATACTGTATCTTTCTAAACAAACTGCTGAATGAATTAAAATGTAGAATTTTTTTCTGCGGGAGATGGGTTTCCATGCAAACACTAGGTGTTACAATTAAAGTAACCGCATCTACTGTAATTGTGACACATATAACTACTGTAGTAGTCTGTAGGCTATTAACTAAGGTCCATTGCTCCACTTCATTAATAACTTTTGACGAAAAGTGAAACTTTGATTTCTGCTCTCATTGGCACAGAGGACATCCTACAAGGGTCAAAGGTCAAGCTAATTGAGATCATATGCAGTTAATTCATCTCTGTGGCGATTCATCAGAGAAAGAGAAATGAACTTCATAGTGCCTCAGACAAACTGACCTTGGTTCAATATGGGTCGTTCTTTGAAGACCATTCTCATATGATTGAGCCTTTTTTCCCACCAGGATAAAAAGAGGGATGCTCATTGGCTTATAATTTCCTGACTGTCTCATGATCGGTTCCACGCAACGGCCAGGTCAAGATTGGTCCCACTGTGTTTTTGAAGTTCCACTTAAAGTAACCTGCGCTCATTCTTTCTCACAGCTGTGAATAACTTGGCATATACATATACATTATTTATTTCATCCCTTTAGTGCTATTTGGATGTCATGTGATTCTTGCATTACAGCCAAATTCTTCTAGAGACTTGTACTGTACCCAGCTAGCACATTTGTTTCCTTAGAGGTTGTGGGAACATACGTTTTCACTGTTAGTCAACACCTGTTGTCTACAAAGCATGTAGCAAATAAAATGAGATTTTGTGGGAACGTACGTTTTTGGTTTCCCATTGGTTCTGGGAATGAAGCCGTACGTTTCCTGCCCGGTAAAACATAACGTTTTTTTATGATCTGAGAACGGAAGGGAACATTTTGCCTGTTCTGGGAACATACATTAGTTAGGCTACAGGGAGGTTCTGAGTACATTTGACTATGGTTCCCTGAACGTTTTCCTGGGAGGTTTTACTAACATTCTGAGAATATAAATTATACTGTAGATTATTTGGAAGTTTTTAATTACTTTGTTAAACTTTCACTGAATGTTTCAATAAGACTTTTAATAACACTGCTAGCTTAGTTTGGGTTACCTGTTCTGAACTCCAAGCGCAGATAGGACACATGGAAATCCATTTGCATAGGCATTAATCATACAAACACGTATTTTATTGTGGCACGGCATCAGTGCGATTCAAACCTATGGTCTTCTGTTCTCTATCCATGGAATAATGTTGTCTTTACTTATACAAAGCGGTTATTTTTTGAATATTCAAACAGACCCCATTTCAAAGCAAACAAGCACTCGTTAACACCAGGTGTGGCCAATTAGTAGCACACCTGAACACACTTAACAAGATAGAGGATAGCAAGAGTTTTGTTGACTGAGAACGGAATGTACGTTTTTAAATAACATTCTTAGAACGTTCTTTGAACGTTACTACTGTTTTCTTGTGGTTTTTATGGGAAGGTTTTATGGAACGTTCTGAGAACATGACTTTAAATAAAACCATGAGGAAACCTGTAGAAAACATTATGCTGAAGTACTGGAATTCCCACAGAAAAACGTTGTTTCTGAACGTTCTCAGAACAATTTGAGAACATTACTATAAATAGAGCAATGACGAAACCTGTCACAAACATTATGCTGTACTGAAATGTCCACCTGAGAAACACATGGTTCACCGAACGTTATGTGCAAGCTGGGTATCCTGCACCATTCCCAGAACGTCGTGGGAAGGTTGTATGCAAAATAACCATAGGACAACCACGCTCTCACCAATCTTTAAGAAACATATGTTTCTGAGAACATTATGTGCTAGTTGGGTAGTGCCTGATTCACAATATAGGGCCAAACTGAGCCAATCAAAGCCGAACTGTACTAGGCTGGCCTGGCTACGTATCCATAGTTACTGGAACTGTGCTGGAAAGGAAATGTGAAAATAAAATATCCGAGCCAACACAGTACAGTTCGGGTCGACCCTATTATGTAAATCAGGCATATGTGTCCTTCCAAATGAGATAATGTAGAAGTGGCATAGATATGACATGAAGCCAATTTCGAACAAAGGAGGTCAGACAAGAGCAGAAAAAAGGATGAGCTTAACAGCCCATCAGATCCTGTCAGAGACCTTCCTGACACTCCTCCCACACGCCTCAAACGCCGCCTTAAATATTCATCACTTCCTTTTCCTCATCCTCCACTTGTATTTTATTACAGTTTTCAATGGTAATAAATACATTAGTAGATAAAAGGGAAATCTAACCAACTCCCTGGGGCTCTTGAACGAAGCTTCACAATTTACATGCTGTTTGTACTCCAAAATCAATTAAAAATATACAGCTGCCATCGATGTATTATTCATAAGCCCATCATTTTAGGCTCGTGCCAGGCAGACATATGTACATGTCAGTCGGATAAATACATTTGTGAGAAAAGAGAATGTCGCCCGAGCACGTAAGAGCCGTTGTTCTTTCATGTTGCAGTCGGAGGCAGGCCTCAAGATTCACGGTGAACGCGTCTGCCTTTCCTTCCTTTCTCCTCTTCTTCTAACAAGTCCAAGAGACTGGTGACCTGACCCCTTGCACTCGTCTGTGTCCCTTTTCTCCAGTTCTATCCATCAAACAACGTCCGTCTATCCTCTTTTGAACTCAAAGGAGCCATTGAGGACGGTCAGCAAGTACGTGCTTGATCACAACATTGATTATTAATGAGCGAACCTTTGATTATCGATAGTTTTTCCTCTGAATTTGACAATTTTCTGTTTACCTTTTAGCCAGGTATTTGTGATGGAACCCTGGGCTCAGTGAAAGGAGAGTTTTGATCCTTTTGATATTTAGCTGGGCTCTCTTCTCCTTGTGCTTGGCTCTGCGTCTCTCAGAGCATCCACGAGCAGCAGACCTACAGAGATGCAATTGAAGTGAGGGAGTCTAGTCGATCTGAAGCTCCAACACAAACCCATGTGGGTGCCTCGCTTGTAACATCTTCAAATGCCCTTTTAAGAAAGTTTCTCGTCAACCACATCAGTGGAGGCGAAAAACTTATGAAACAACCTGCCAAGCAACACACATACACACACCCACACACACCCACCCACACACACACACACACACACAAACACACACACACACACACACACAAACACACACACACACACACCTCCAGGTTTTTCAGATTCCTTCAATCGGAGAAGCATGTCTTAACCCCCCCCTCGCCCTTTTCGCTCTCTTTATTGCATTTTTTTATTAAAAACAGCAATCTGCGAGACGCCTGCTTTTGACATCTGTTCTGTGTTGTGATGGGCGAACTTAATGGGAGATCAATAGTGGGAAGATGACTCACTCTCAGGTGGAAAGGTGAGGGGTACAGTTTAGCAGATTTTCCATGTGAAGGAGAGATGGAGGGGTGTGTGTGTGTCGGTGGTATGTGCGCGTGTGTGTGTGTGTGTGTGTGTGTTGTGTGTGTGTGTGTTGTGTGTGTGTGTGGTGTGTGTGTGTGTGTTGTGGTGTGTGTGTGTGTGTGTGTGTGTGCTGTTGTGTGTGTGTGTGTGTGTGTGTGTGTGTGTGTGTGTACGTGCGTGCGTGCGTGCGTACGTGCGTGTGTGGAGAGGCTAGGTAATCCCTGTGGGAACCTTCTCACAGACTTCCACCGGATGGAAAAAGGCTTGCGATGCGTTTGTAGTTTTCTTAAAGTCGGGAATATGAGCATCTGATACAGTAGGTAACAGCTTTCATGCGGAACAAAACACCAGAGTTTGAGTCTCAATGAGTCGGCCGTACGAGACTGTCCTTCTGATGTCTCTTTGACTTGTCTGATGGCGAGAGTTTCGTTTTTCCCATCTGTTCTTTTACCCATTAAAGTATGGATATGATTCTGCTCTGGGTAGAAGTTGCTTGTATAGGCACAAATCCACCCCAAAATATCCTTGCCTCATCCGCTATCCACCCCAAGTCGTGAACTTTGAGTCTGAGTAGGATCCACTTACCCTCAACCAATCCTGCCTTAAACATAAAGGGATGAATAAACACGCGATTTCAACCTGCTCTTAAAATTCTAGCGCTCATTTACTTGTCTTGACATTCAACCACCTGTAGGGGGCAACTTCAATGAGAACAAGTGGACTGAAACACAACAGTACACAGTTATTACTAAGGCTATACAAACCAACGCAGTGAGAGAAGGAAGAGTGGTGGATTATCACAACAGGGTTGTGTTCATTAGGCAAACGGGAGAAAACAGATAGGCACGGGGCTACTACTTGGGCTTGTCCAATAAGAAATGCTAATTTTTGCTTTCTGTTGCAAAACCTCTTCAAACGTTGTGTGCCCTAATAAACGTGACCCAGTTACCTATGATCCTCCCAAATCTCTTTGATACCAGTGGTTGGGGTAAGGAATTAATGGAGGCGTGGGATTGGAAGGGAGGTGGGAGAGGAAGGGATTGAACAGTATTTCATCCTCATCCCACAATTTGAACATCTGCTTTTTGTTTTAGTCACATCAACTGTTCTATCCTCCTCCACTCCACCTCTTTTTCTCCCCAATTTCGATCTGGTCTCATCGCTGCAACTCCCCAACGGGCTCGGGAGGTGAAGATCGAGTCACGCGTCCTCTGAAACATGACCTGCCAAACTGCGCTTCTTAACATCCGCCCACTTATCCCGGACCACCAGCCGTACCAATGTGTGGTCATCTGATGACCAGGTCAGCCTGCAGGCGCCCGGCTTGCCACAAGGAGTCGCTAGAGCGCGATGATCCAAGTAAAGCTAAACCCTCCCCTAACCCGGATGATGCTGGGCCAATTGTGCGCCACCCTATGGGACTCCCGGTCATGGCCAGCTGTGATACAGCCTGGGATCCCACTCCACCGCTTTCATTCACAGGAAATGCAGTGGTGATGTTGACAGTAGCAATGTCACATGATGAATTATATGAGAAAATAGAAAATCTGATGACAAAAAGCACCTGCCAAAGTATCTGTGTGGCCAAAGCTGACCTGTGATTTGGGGGGGTGTGACCTTTGCACCTCACGGCCCTCATAGACACACACAAACCATCTCCCATGTACCTGCTGGCCATTTCGGCTTGACAGAAAGCCTTTTGATAGCATGTCCTTGCTCCAGATGCCTCCACGTTGCATCGCTCAGGGCAGTCAAGGGGTTTTATGTGCCATGTTTAAAGCACACCCACTGCACAGAGAACACGTTTGCTTGCGCACACACGGTATATTAAAAAGACTCCGGCGGTGGGGGAAAGGTTTGAGAAGGAAATAGGTGACCCGTGACACTTCAGAGGGATTTATTATTGAGAGGAGACAGTGAAGGAGGTCGACCATCTTGAAGACCGAGATGAAAAAGATGCTTATCTCATCATGAGCAATGAGCACCCATGCTCTCCTTCATAGGGGCTGAACGTTCTTGTAACGATGTGCGCTGGGAGTCGGGAAGCAAGTTCAGGGAGTGAGTGTTTTAATAAACACGAACACACAGAAACAACGCACAGACATGACACAGAAACAGAAACACTGACGACTGGGGAAGAAACCAAAGGGAGTGACATATATAGGGCAGGTAATCAAGGAGGCGATGGAGTCCAGGTGAGTGTCACTATGCGCTGATGCGCGTAACGATGGTGACAGGTGTGCGCCCTAACGAGCAGCCTGGTGACCTACAGGGAGCACACGTGACAGTTCCTTAGAGTACTCCTCTTAGCATGGTATGTGTTGTAAATAAGAATTTGTTCTTAACTGTCTTGCCTAGTTAAATAAAGGTTAAATAAAATAAAATAAATGCGTCCCAAATGAGAGCCTATTCTATTCATAGTGCACTACTTTTGACCAGAGCTCATAGGGCCAATGAGCCCCCGTATGGCTCTAGTGGGCAGAAGTAGTGCACTAATTAAGCAATAGGATACTATTTGGGACTCAGGGTACTATTTGGGACTCAACCCTAGTCCTTCAGGAGTAAAAGCAGGCCTGTAGTGTGAAGTGAAGCAGCGTGTTCGTTTCTCATCTTCAACCATAACAGTGGAGCTGACAAATCTTTTTTCCCGCTATCCGTCCTCCTCCCCTTGAAAAGAACATACAGAGAGACAGCCTGGGAACTGTTCATGCTAACAACCAGAGAATCCGAGCAGAGCGAGCGACATCAAAGGGCTAACCAATTTGCACACCAGCTTACACACACCCACACATGTATACACTAACACTGTCATACATTTCTGTGAGGCATTCTCAGAAGTTCATTACAGTGCATGGGACTGTTGCCTCTGTTTGACAGGATGTGGGTTGTGTTCATTAGGCACCAAATGGAACAAACGGACTGAAACAGGGAGGGACTACCTCGACTTATGCAATAACAAATGCACGTTTTCCATTGCAAAGCTTTCTAAAACGCTGCACGCCCTAATGAACACGACCCTGACTTGACTGCATGGGAAGTAACGTAGGGTTCACAAACCCCAACCAAATCATTGCTAAAAAGTGTTGGGAAATCTTTCCCAGTCACTCTCTATTAGTGGTCATTTCAGTTCAGGGAATAAAAAACAGCAGGAATCAGACGTTTTGAAGGATTAGTGGCCATCTCCTCTAGTCTCTGATCCCTTCACTTCAGTTGCACGAGCAGGAAACCTCCCTCCACAGTCATCCAGTACACTTAATCTACCACCGCAATATTACACCCCAGGTCACTGCCAAGACAAATGCAGTTGGCGCAATAGGGGGTAGGATTTTCTCAATGGTGTCTGTTACCACGTATGTAGGAGAGAGAGAGAGAGAGAGAGGAGAGATCTCACACGAGGAGTGTGGAATGAGTGGTAACGAGCGAGGGAGGAAACGGAGGAAAGGACAGATTAACGTGAGAACAGAGGAGGAGGGGGCGTGTAGGAGGGGGGATGGAGGGAGGGATGATGGATCCAAGATGTGTGAAGATTGAAAGAGTTCTGAACCGCGATGAAAGGGTTTTGGAGTCGTATCGAGTTATTCCACAAAGTCCTAGAGGAATATGGTAGTAATAATAACAGGGGAGGAGAGGGCAAAGGTCAACGGTGACTTCATCATCACAGAACAGACCAAAGGGCTGTTTCACCTCACAGCAAAGGTTGAAATAGCCCTTTAGCACTGGTCTAGGGACAGTTTTATATCTATAGTTAACAATGGCCAAAATTCAAGGCCAATGAGACGAAAGACAAGCATTTCGGCACAATTCAGTTGAACATGAATTGAAATCAACTACACTGTGAATTGTTGGTCAGAAGTGGTCTCACTACATGTTGGAACGATTACATGACGTCATTGTGGTACAATTTCCCACCATGTGCACATGTGAGAGGAAATGATGTCACAGCCTCCAGATGGCACTGATAGACCATGGTGGGAGATACCATCTTTCTCCTAATGGAGGGGGAAGTGGTGGGGTGGGTTAGTCCCTTAAGTCTAGGGAGAAACTCATAAATTGGGTAATGAGGAATGGGTAGATCAGACACTCCATTTCCGTGACCTACACACACACACATGCACACACACGCACACATACACACACCTTCTCAACAAAAAAAATATGCAATCTTAATCGAGATTAACTGTGACTCACAAAGCCTGGATCAAGTCCAAATAGACCCCTGGCTATAGGAATTTGAATTAATCAAACATCTTTTTGATGTTAATTCAGCATGAGGTAACTCGTAATTAGCCTTTGAAGCTAACAGTTTTTTTTGGGGTGGGGCTGTGAAAACATTGCAAAGAATTGCAGCAAGACCTAACAAGCACATATACTTTTGCGGCCGGTAGTGTGAAAGTACGTAGGCCTACTGCGTACCGCAAACTAAACACACTGTAGACCATGCAAAGCACTGAGATGTGAGTGTTATTCAGTGCCTATTCATTGTAGTTTATGTCCTAATCAGAAATGTAGACATGATAAAACATTTCGTAGACAGACCACTTTGTCAAAATGTGACCATTTCTGGATTTGTTGCTCCAATCTTACTTATAGTATCTTCCCTGCCATAATGATTTACCTATAATAAGCTTTATTAGATAAGCAGTACACTGAGTAAGTGATAAGCAATGCTAGTATACCAGTGACCAAGTGGATATTTAATTATTTGTAAGTGTTTTTAATTGTGTTTTTTAATCAGCTGTTTTCTTTGTGATAAAATTGAGTTTTATTGCATATTTCTGGTGGTTTTGAACCACAGATTTGCAGATGGATTGGCAGGTCAACTCTTTATGGCTTGGCTAGCTAGTCAGCTAGCTGGCTAATTGTTTTGGTTTGAATGATGCATCTGGACACTGTACCAGATTTTTTTTGTTTCACCTGGCTGCTAGTTCCTGATCTTCCGAAAACAATCATTTAGGAGTCACCTAAAGCTTAGGAGGAATGGGAGATGCAGTAGAGGAGTTCAGTGCTGAGGCAGAGCGCTCGTGGTGAGGACGACTGGCGAGTACTCTGAACTGTGTGTGGCCAGCTTTCTGGCACCCAGAGCTGATGAGGCATCACCCAAGTGGGTGCCAAACATTGTGAAGGAGGAGAAGTCCAGTAGGTACATGACTCAGGCTGGTTCCCAGAGTAGCCCTCTACATGATCATCCCCAGACTCTTCATCAACCATCTCCCTGACCAACCTTCCTCTGATCAAGCCATTAACTGTCCCTCTCCAGCTTTGGAGGATACATGCATGTAAAGACATGGCCGCTATTGGTTGAACTACTGTAGCTATAGCAAGGCTACTCATGATGATGTACTGCTTGTTGTTTTTTTGCTTTTGAAGCGCTTTTGAGGTTCTTATGAAAAACGCAATAGAAGTGTAATGAATGATTATTATTCATGAATATATCATCGCTGACAAAAAAAAAGTGTGTTCATCTTCACATTCATGAAGTTGTAAACACGTCACAAGCAACCAGAGAACTGTCCTGTGTTCTCTTTGTCTACATGCATTTCAAACTCATTTCTGTTTTTGTTTGTAATTTGCTTAAGCATTTAAATCTGTGATTTCAGAGGGGGGTGGAAACCGAAACGGAGAGGGGCTTTTAAAGTGGATTATTTTCGCAAAAGGGAAACAATTTTTTGGGGGAGAAAAAGCACTCTAGCTGCTGCTAGAAATCGATGCTTCTCCCCTGGTGCTCCGGGGGGATTTAACGCTGAGTGATCTGAAGTGGTGCCCTGCTGTGAAAAGTGCTTTGACTCCACATGAAACCGCTCCATCACACAGCTCCGTGTTCTACTAAAAAGCCCCTTATGAGATCATTAACAGAGGGATGAACAAACAGGACCTAACGAGAAGGAGGACGAGAAGAAGCCGTTTGATTGAAAGAAATGAACGGAAGAAAGCGCCATTGGAATCAGAGATGCGATCGCTGTTGGTTCATGGAAGGTTTGAAAAGTGGATCTGTATCTTTGTCTCGAGTCAAGACAGAGAGACTGACGAGGGTTAGCTGCAAGCTAAATACCTAACGAAGAAGAGTCAAGACAGAGAGACTGACGAGGGTTAGCTGCAAGCTAAATACCTAACGAAGAAGAGTCAAGCACAGAGAGACTGACGAGGGTTAGCTGCAAGGCTAAATACCTAACGAAGAAGAGTCAAGACAGAGAGACTGACGAGGGTTAGCTGCAAGCTAAATACCTAACGAAGAAGAGTCAAGACAGAGAGACTGGACGAGGGTTAGCTGCAAGCTAAATATACGTAACGAAGAAGAGAAAGACAGAGAGACTGACGAGGGTTTAGCTGCAAGCTAAATACCTAACGAAGAAGAGTCCAGGTCAGAGAGACTGAAGAGAGTTAGCTGCAAGCTAATACCTAACGAAGAAGAGTCAAGTCAGAGAGGACTGAAGAGGGTTAGCTGCAAGCTAAATACCTAACGAAGAAGAGTCAAGACAGAGAGACTGAAAGAGTTAGCTGCAAGCTAAATACCTAACGAAGAAGAGTCAAGACAGAGAGACTGAAGAGGTGTTAGCTGCAAGCTAAATACCTAACGAAGAAGAGTCAAGACAGAGAGACTGACGGAGGGTTAGCTGCAAGCTAAATGACCTAACGAAGAAAGAGTCAAGGTACAGAGAGACTGAAGAGAGTTAGCTGCAAGCTAAATCCTAATGAAGAAGAGTCAGACAGAGAGACTGAAGAGGGTTAGCTGCAAGCTAAATACTAACGAAGAAGAGTCTAAGACAGAGAGACTGAAGAGGGTTAGCTGCAAGCTAAATACCTAACGAAGAAGAGTCAAGACAGAGGGTACGGAAGCGCTTAGAAACAAAAGAAAGAAAAATACATTTCATTTTAGTCTCATGTTATTGCATCTGTGGAACATTTCAGAGAAAACAAACATATTCCAAACAGTGTGAATCTACCCATTACTTCAGCACTGCCAATAGCATGTGTCATACAGTACATGACATCAGAGGGTCTTCCTAGTCCTGAGGCATGTGTACCCTTTAGTGTACTGAGAGCAGATAAACCTCAGAACCCTTGGAACCTGCAAGCTTTGCCAAATCGATCTCTGATGGAGAGACTCGGCCCTGACTTGTCCTAACATCAAACAAACTGAGGGCCCCGTCAATGAGCTCCACCTCCTAGTTCTCCGAAACTCAAAAGATAAAAAGAGAAGAGAAGGACTTGTACAAAACAAATTGTTTTGGAACTGGGAACTCTGTGGGAACTGAGAAAAGAAAACAGAAACCTGAAAAGGCAGAATTGACAGTTTCCTCCTGTTAACGCACACACATGGGAAAACAAAGTCACTTTAATGACGCTATCAATCAAGTTGAAACGGTAACGACGGGCAGCCCCTATGCAAAGTGACACCGCAACGATGTGTGGTCCCCATACACACCTGCTTGTTTCCACAACAGCAGGCAGCTCCTACGTCTTGGAAGGGTTTGCTTCTTCCCCCACTTTATCTGACTCAATGATTGATTGAATAACTTTGATTTTGAGTTTGTTATGTTACAGTCGGAGTTTCTTCTTCACTTTGAGCCACATCTATGCACTGTAATCAGCTAAATTGTTTTGCTGAGCTGGAATATGAAATGATTGACCTGTTGATTCTTTGATTATTTCACAACACTAATTGCTTAACAAATGTTTTCTCTGATTTGCTAAAACATGAAATAGTCTGCGAACATTGACTGAGAAGCATCAAACGAAAGGTGTCATGTTCTCTTGAGGTACAGCTGTCATTTGTAACAGACAGGTGATGTTGATTTGTGGGCCCCACCACCTACTCAACCACTAACTCAACCATTAGGTCACTTGGGGCATCAATGGCGAAACACATGGCAACAAAGGATTAAATTGTGGTGCGATGCTACACATTCATCTGATTCGGGACACAATAGGGTGTGACCACATGAAAAGAACAGCAAAAGCATCCGCCCTTGAAGCAGCGCGATCACCGATCTGCCAGGAAAAGAACCTTAGCCGGTTTTCACCACATGTACTGTTTTCCAACCAGTCGGCCACACGCATAGATTAAAAGCTAGCGACATTAAAAGGTTGACCACCTGTCTCAGTCCCCTCTCTCTGGCCTACAAAGAGACCACGGGGAGATTCCCTTCCGCCGAAATGTGCCACCTGCTTCCTTRAATGTCCAGCSACTTTTTTTCAGCSACTTRTTTCCCCCAACCACAATAGCTCACTTTGTYACCYGTGCCCAGTTTAGCTARGAGGCTACATCAAACACRGCCYTCATATTGTGTCRTGKCTTCATCTCAGCTGCAAAGTGACGCACTGTTTTAAATCTGGCAAGTGGACCTCCTCAGAAGTTGTTTTCTTCATCGGCCTCAAGAGACATCAGTTGGACAAGCGAGTTTTCTCTCTGTCTTTTTCCCAAATGAGATGTTGTGGATTTTTATACTGGCTCTGGTGTTTGTTCGGTGAACATTTGAGAATTAGAAGATTTTGAATTAGACCATTCATATCTACCTTTTTCAACTAAGGCTGGAGAGAAAAAAACATGTTTTTGTTAAAAACAAACGAAGAAAATGGTGGTTCATGCTGTACAGTACATCATTTGACATTCTGGGCCTCAGTATCAAAGCCTCTGCAAAACAGTTTCATGCGGTAGAGTTAAAAGGCAAAACTAAAACCCTTTAAAGCAATGAAACATTCAAACTGCCTTCGACTACAATACAAAAAACCACACTGTCATGGAAATAATGTGTCAAGTACAATGTTTTCCAAGCTCTAAGATTTTGAGTTTGTACATTACTGCATGTAATATCATCTTGTAATATCATCTTGACTGAGATTTGGAAAAGTTTCATAGTTCATGCAAAAAAAGGGTTTGTTAAATATTTGGAATAGTGACTTCCCACTGGGCAAAAACATGTTGAATCAATGTTGTTTCCACGTCATTTCAACAAAACAATTCAATGTGATGATGGCGAATCAATGTGGGAAACTAATTGGATTTACAAAAAGTCATCAATGTAAGGGAATTTCGTTTTTTTCCCCCACCCAACTTTTAACCTACAGCAAATCCAATGACATGGTGATTTTTTGTTGTTGATTTCACATTAGTTGACAACTCAACCAAATGTAAATCAAATCTAGAACTGACGTCTATGCCCAGTGGCTCACTTGATTCATCAATCCATTGAGCCAATGTTCAAATCAATCTGATACTTCAAAGGAAAACCTGTTGGARGTTTCACAATGAATGAGTCACACAAGTTGTCTGGCAGGACAAGGCCTTTGTCGTGGGAACCATTTAGGATGAGAGAGCCTTGACACTTGCGTTCAAGGGGCAGCTTGAGGATACATAGTACGACTTAGACCTAGAATGTTCTAGTCGTGTAACCACAGACCTATGAAGTCCTTTACAGAGCCAGAAGAAGAGAAGAATTTCAGGGGAAGATTTCTTCTTCTCTGTATGTCTGTCATTCTCTCTCTCTCTCTCCTTTCCTCTCTCAGGCTCTTTCGCTCTCGCTCTCTCGCTGTCTCCCTCCATCTTTTCCTCTCTCCTCTGTCCTCTCTCCGTCTCCCTCCATCTTTTCCTCTCTCCTCTGTCCTCTCTCCGTCTCCCTCCGTCTTTTCCTCTCTCCTCTGTCCTCTCTCCGTCTCCCTCCATCTTTTCCTCTCTCCTCTGTCCTCTCTCCGTCTCCCTCCGTATTTTTCTCTCTTCTTCGCTCTCTCTCCCTCTCTTGCGCTCTTTGCTCAAGGCGAGCTCCTTCATCTTTTGTTCCCACCAAAACAGTCACCCGTGACACTTAGGAGTCCATTTAACTTGAATGGAAAAATAAAGACCATGCATCGGGCCGATCCGTTCGGTATAACTAAATTACAGTAATGATGAGCAACAGAGATTATTTGAGACGCCCTATGGGTCAGTGCGAGCCCCTTTGATGGGAGTTTATCAAATTGAACACAGCACATCGCTAGGGGGAGAGAGAGAGCGAGAGAGAGAGAGAGAGAGGGAGAGAGACAAAGAAAAGAGAGAGAGACAGTCAGTGTTAATCCAAGTTGTGCTCCGTGTTAAATGTAACGGTGCAAGTCAAAAATTGAGAGACTTACATCAAAGGCGAKTTTCAACAGTGGGATTTTACAACTCAGATAAAAAGGCTAACTGTCATCGCAGTTACTGTAAGCTCGGGCATGGTTCTTTTTTACTTCCCTGTTTTTGAAATAGAAAAGGTTTTCTTTTCTCTCTCATTTTAAATTTCATGTAGGTCAATGTCAATAAATCAGGCCTAATGTGCAGTGGGTAAAAAAAAAAAGTGGTTGTATGATTTATGTCATCTGCATTGTAACGCACCCCTTCACAAGAACCACACGTGAACCCAGATGGGATCATGAGAGAAGGTGGCGCTTTTCCCCATGCTTTTTCCGTGGTCCTGCTATTAATATAAGAGGAGCATGTTAAAGAGATCAAAGGGGATGCTGGTTTCTAATAGGAAGGTGTTGCTCTCTTTCAACTAAGGCCAGCAGGCAAGAGTCACAAGGTAGGCTACTGTAACCTAACACTTACAGGTAATGGAGCAAGGTTGGGCTTTCCTGTAAGCACTTTCATTTTCATTTGAAATATGACATTTGAGAACTCCACAAAATGGCCGCCATCATCTCTCCCTCCACTTCCCACAAGTGCCTGGCGATGCTTCAAACCGCCACCAACAATACCACCTGTCTTTTTAAATGTGCAGTCAACAATGAAAACACACTTCAAACATTATCCGCTTGGCACTTGTTTTTCCTACTAGCCCAAACTGTTTATCTTAAAGGCATATATCAAGCCACCGCAAGGCATTGTTTGCGAGTAAGCCACTTCCTTCTCTTTGGCTTGTGTTTATCAGGGCTGTGTCACCCTAAACCACATCTCTTTCAGCGATCAATGGCAACTTCCTGCTACTGCCAAACGCTATAGACATGAATCATCTTATAGGTCTAGTGCATATAGTTGATAGAACAGTTAGGCCATGGCTGACGGAAACTCCTTCCGGCACCTATGGAGCTGGTACTTCACTTTGTTCATTTGGAATACTGTTTTGAGTACATTTTAGTAACATACTTACCGGGAGTTTATCATTTTACATTGATGAAGTTGAACCTCAAAAACATTCACTTCCAAGACTAATTAACCACTGAAAATTAGAAAAATGAAATGCCTCCAGAAGTAAAAAAAGAAAAAAAAAGAAAGAGCTTATACAATGGTAATCAAATCCTTCTTTAACTGCCCAGATGCATTACCAACCAAAACCCTGTGATGGGGAAGAGGATTGTTTCACTTAAAAGCATGTKTTTTGTTCTGGTTATCTGCCTCTCCAGCTAGATTTGGTCCAGATGGAAGTCAAGTAGGTCTCTCTCTCTCTCTCTCTCTCTCTCTCTCTCTTTCTCTCTCTCTCTCTCTCTCTCTCGAAGAGAGCTTCCACGTGTGAGGTGGGCATAAGAGGGTCATGTGTGACTGTACAGTATTGTGTCAGTTTGTATAATCAAACCATGGCACACCTTTATTTGTGGTCTACTAAAATATGACTGAAAACCAAGCCATCATCTGGTAATCCTCTAGCAAAGATAATCTAAAACATAACCGGACATCAATTTTGCTAAAACATAAATGACTCTAAATGAATTTCATTCAATAGGAAAGAAAATGGTTGTGATTATAGGTCATACTTTGAGCTTTTCGATCTGATAGCATCCAATTCAAAATATCCTGCCAATTGGCTCTAAACCCAGCACGCTTCTGTAAATATTCTATACGGCATTAGCCATGTATCTGGTGACTTTAGAGCAGTGACCAGATGTCCTTTGAAGTCCGCTGATCCCACTTTGTAGCTGACAACAAATAACACACACTTTTATTACACGGGAAACATTTGATGCTTTCACATTTCTTCCCCTAATCCTTTAAAGTTTGTCCTCAGTGGGGGAAAAACTGATGTGTTCTCTCTCTCTCTCTCCCTGATTGCCTCTCTCCTTTTTCTTTCTTTCTTTCTTTCTTTCTTTCTTTCTTTCTTTCTTTCTTTCTTTCTTTCTTTCTTTCTTTCTTTCTTTCTTTCTCTCTTTCTTTCTTTCTAATCCTAGATTAAAGGGACTTGGATACCACTTGAAAAGTTGGATTCTGAAATAGCCAGAACCACATCTGAGAGAAAGACAGAGAATTAACAAGACACCACCAACTCAGGGCAAAAAGAGAGAGGAAAAAGCATATTGTTCAATATGGAGACCCAGAAGTATAATCCTGTAATATAAGTCATCCGGAGGCAATGAAACAGACTCCAAAGCAACTTTCTGAAGGTGGCCAGAGAGGAAAATAAAAACTGTTGTCAGACAACATATTTGTCCTCTCTAGCGACTAGGCCTCGTTTGGATCTTGTGGCTTCCGAGAAGAGACACGATGGCTATCTGTGATGCTTTGTGTGTTTGTGTTTGTGTGTGTGTGTGTGTGCGTGTGTTAGACCATCATTAGCAGTGGACGGATAGTAACATGCGTCATTGCTTTTCAAAGGGTGACTAAACCCCTGTCTCTTTCATGTGGGTGACGACGTGACCTTGCTTGGTCTATGGAGGACGCCAGCCAGGCACCACAGTCCGGTTATAGGCAGCAGTAGGCCAAACAATGCCAGGGCCTGGTGCCATCCACCCCTGCATCCCTCCATCCCCAGCTGCATCCTCTCAACAAAGCCTCGATTGAAGTGGATTCATTTATTTATTCCGCTTTCACAAGACTGACATGAAAGACTTGACTGTGTGTTTCAATGTATTGTAACTTTGTTATCTAAAGAAGGTTTGAGGAAGACACCCCAGAGATCAAAGCTGCGTGGAGACACAAAGTGGAGTCACGTTAAAGTGTGACACACGTCATGACATCTACTGGTTTCCCAGTAATCCTCTCAGACTGGATTTCTCAGTTGTGACGGGACAAAAATCACCATGGAGGTGTCCCAAATGGCACCCTATTCCCTATGGGCCCTGGTCAAAAGAAGTGCACTATTAGGGAATAGGGAGCCATTTGGGGTGCAACCCAAAACACTAAACCAGTGGCACATACAGTACATGGGTGTCTACCACATAGCTACACAAGTAACCCCCTACACCTACACAGCCTCTACACTTACTGTACTAAAGTGGTCAAGGTCGGCCATTTTCCCTGACTGAGACAGAGAATGGCAAAGCCTCACGTCTTCACCCTGGTTAAGACGCAGACCGGGTGTGGGAGGTGTGGGTAGAAAGAGAGAGAGAGACCAGGGGTGCTGGTGGAGGTGGGCGAGGAGAGAAGAGAGAGAGAGAAGAGAGGAGAGACCGGGGTGTGGTGGAGGTGTGGGTAGAGAGAGAGAGAGACGGGGTGTGGTGGAGGTGTGGGTCGAGAGAGAGAGAGAGACCGGGTGTGGTGGAGGTGTGGGTAGAGAGAGAGAGAGACAGGGGTGTGGTGGAGTGTGGGTAGAGAAGAGAGAGAACCGGGGTGTGGTGGGAGAGTGTGGGTCGAGAGAGAGAGAGACGGGTGTGGTGGAGGTGGTGGGTAGAAGAGAGAGAGAGAGAGAGACCGGGGTGTGGTGGAGGTGTGGGTAGACAGAGAGAGACCGGGGTGTGGTGGAGGTGTGGGTGAGAGAGAGAGAGAGAGAACCGGGGTGTGGTGGAGGTGGTGGGTCGAGAAGAGAGACGGGGTGTGGTGGAGTGTGGGTAGAGAGAGAGAACCGGGTGTGGTGGAGGTGTGGGTGAGAGAGAGAGAAGACCGGGGTGTGTGGAGGTGTGGGTCGAGAGAGAGAGAGACGGGGTGTGGTGGAGTGTGGGTAGAGAGAGAGAGAGAGAGGGTTGAGGGTGGAGAGAGAGAGAGAGACGGGGTGTGGTGGAGGTGTGGTAGCGAGAGAGACCAGGGGGTGGGTGGGGTGAGAGAGAAAGAGAGAGAGAAGAGAAGAGAGAGACCGGGGTGTGTGGAGGTTGGGAGCGAGAGAGACGTGGTGGTGAGGTGTGGGTCGAGAAGAGAGAGAGAGACCAGGTGTTGGTGGAGGTGTGGGTAGAGAGGAGAACAGGTGGTGTGGTGGACGGTTGTTGGGTAAGAAATGAGAAGAGCCAGGGTGTGGTTGGAGGGTGTGGGAGAAGAGAGAGAGACAGGGTGTGGTGGAGGTGTGGGTTAGAGAGAGAGACCAGGGTGTTGGTGGGAGGTGTTGGGTAAGAGAGAGAGACCAGGGTGTGGGTGGAGGTGTGGAGTAGGAGAGAGACCAGGGTGCTGTGGAGTGGGTTGGAACCGGGTGTGTCTGTGAGTGGAGAGAGAGAAGACCAGGGGTGTGGTGGAGGTTGTGGGTATGGAGAGAGAACCAGTGTGTGTGGAGGTGTGGGTAGAGATCGAGAGGACCAGGTGTGGTGGAGGTGTGGGTAGAGACGAGAGGAGACCAGGGGTTGGTGGAAGGTGTGGGTAGAGAGAGAGACC
>NC_036861.1:3525876-3530019 GCF_002910315.2 Salvelinus sp. IW2-2015
AGGTGGGAAAATTTGTCCTGCCAGGAGAGACAGGGGTGTGGTGGAGGTGTGGGTAGAGAGAGAGAGAGACCGGGTGTGGTGGAGGTGTGGGGTCGAGAGAGAGAGAGACCGGGTGGTGGAGTGTGGTGAGAGAGAAGAGAGAGACCAGGGGTGTGGTGGAGGTGTGGGTAGAGAGAGAGAGAAGAACCGGGTGTGTACGCGGGTGAGTTTGGCATTGATTGCGGTCTACTAGTGTCGATTTAGTAGGAGAAGCAGGTGTGGGGTGACGAGAGTTACGCAGGGTAGGCGAGAGCTACGTAGACGTTCACCACACTTCACGGCCGCCGAGACACGAAGCTGTATGCGTTGTTAAGCGGCGGGGGTCGTGACTGAAATTCGTTTGCCAAGTGTGTTCACAGCCCCAACCCCCAAAAAAAAAAAACTGTTAGCTTCAAAGGTAATTACGAGGTACCTCATGCTGAAATTAACAATCAAAAAATGTTTGATTAATTCAAATTTCTAGACCAGGAGTCTATTTGGACCTCTGATCCCAGGCTTTGTGAGTCACAGTTCCATCTCCGATAAGATTACATTTTTTTTTTGTTTGGAAAGGTTGTGTGTGCTCTTGTGTGTGTGTGTGTGTGTGGGGTGCTTGAATGGTGGGAGGTGTGTGTTGTGTGTGGGGGTCGGAGAGCCAGCTGGGAGAACGAGACCGGGTGTGGGGTGTGATGTGTGTGTGTGTTGGTTTGAGCTCTCGGCGGCTGATGTGTGTGTGGTGTGTGCTCCGTGTGTGTGTCGTGTGGGGTGTGTGTGGTGTGTTTGCTAGTTGTGGTGGACTGTGTGTGTCGGTTTTTAGAGGGATGTGTGTATGGAGAGAGACGGTATGCGTAAAATAGATACTTGGTGTGTGGACCCTGAAACACGCACCATAGCCTAGTGCGGAGAGAACAGGCGCGTGAGACGCACAGGAACCTGGCGTGGGTGTAAGCACTTGTGGGGACGTGGGCGGGGCGAAGTTGGTGTTTGTGTGTCGCTGCGTGAATGTAGTGATACTCTGGGATCCGACAGCAGGCGTAACTAATGTGCGCCTTGCGAACCAGCTGAGAAGCCAACTTTGGCGCCATAGCTCGGACCCTGGAGGTGCGTTGAGTGTCGCCCAGCTCCTCGAGTGCGTATGGCCCCAAATATCTTCAGATTGGGCAGAGTTGGTCTCCCAAGTAACCACGACACCCTCATTAAGATAGCGGGTGACAAAACGACCCGGCAGACCACCCCCAAGCGTACAGCTTTATCGGCTGTTCCCTGCCAGGGAATGCCCCCTCCCAATTTGCCCGGGAGAAAGGAAGAACAGCACGTGATGAGTACCAGGACGCGGGAACCGCTGACGTGCAGGTCACCATGTGCCGCAAGTGCCCAAGCAACGCCACTGCCAATGGGGCTGGGGAGTTAAGACCACTCCGCAACCTCGAAAGGCGATAAGCCCAAGCAGGACAGAACCTACCAGGCGCGTCGAACTGGCGGAAACACTTGTGTAAACATTAATTTCCCTCTGCAACATGAGCGGGGTCCACCAGTCACGACGGAGTCAGCAAACGCCAACGGGCGTGATCGGACAGAAATTTATGCGCAGGGCGCCGAGGGGTGTGGTGGAGGTGTGGGTAGAGAGAGAGAGAGAGACCGGGGTGTAGTGGAGGTGTGGGTAGCGAGAGAGACCAGGGTGTGGTGGAGGTGTGGGTAGAGAGAGAGCGGGAATGAATAAAAGAAGGGCTTGACTGCAGCGTCTGCCCGAGGCCTGACATAAGAGAAGGAAACCACATCAGGAAAAAAAAAACGTTAAGTTGGCATAAATCTCACCAAGCCAACTGCCCAGATGTTATCAACAAATCTCTCTTTCTCTCTCCCCTATGGAATATTCTTTTGATTCCAGAATCATGCTGGTTCGCTAATCTAAGCAGCTCCAACCCACCAAGGTAGAGTCTGCTGCCTTTGCAGTATTTGGTTACACTGAATCGTATGTCTCCACCACACCACCTGCATTGCTGTCTACTGCTGGTGTGAAGAAGATAGCCTCAATATGAACCATTGACTAGGCTACTACTTGTGCATCAGACCATGCATTGCTGACTGATCCTCTGATCCTCCCCTCATAACAGCGGGAGCACGATGTTTTAGAAAACAAGGCTTAGAATAAACGTTGTACTTTCATATTACCTAAATGAGGCCAACCATCTGACTCGAGAAAAGGACTGTTTGGTTTTGAAACGAGATCATCACTCTGTCTATCGACTCTATCCCATCCCGATGGCAATACCTCAGGTTGGCCACTAGCTGGCGTGAGTGGACAACTTGAGGCAACTGGTGGTTATGCAGACATGAGGTCAGGCATTTTTCAGTGTTTTTCAGAAGGTCATCAATTAGGGTTTTCCCCTATGATGTTGCAATATGTCCGTTATATGCGGTCGCAAATCTTTCATGGGTGGAATTGGGAAAAACTCACTCTGGGAACTCGCCAACGCAAAATCCCAGTATTCACCTTGAAAGAAACGGTCAGAATTATTTATCCTTCAGAACTCCATACCCACATGCTCCTCCTATTTCCTCCCATCGCCATTTTGGATTAACCAAAGCCAGTAGATGCATCTGTCACCCTAGATGAGCCATAGACAAAGAAGGGAGCTTTAATGAGTGTCTGGGAAAACACTAAACCAGTGGCACATACAGTACATGGGCGTCTACCACATAGCTACACAAGTAACCCCCTACACCTACACAGCCTCTACACTTACTGTACTAGAACAGTAAGTGAAAACAGACAAGGTTCTGCCCATCAATTAGGACTGCTTAGACTGGTGGCCTTTGAAGTGTACTGGACTCCAAGTCCCAGCATGCTCTATGGCATAGACCAGGGGTGGAGGACGGGAGGCCTCCTGAGGTAATACATCACCACACCTTCGAATACAGATTAGAATGGAATGAGATTCTACTTCTCTGATCATTTCAACCGAACACCAACCACTCTTCCACCATCTCTTCTTCTTTCCTTCGCTTATACAGTAGCTTCCGTTAGAAATCATATTGCTAGCTGGGCTGGATTCAATCAGAAATTCCAACTACAGGAGGCTGTTCATGTCTCCTGTATCTTGCTCTTCAGCCCAACCCAATACTGGGTGTTTCTGCTTCCCAGGCAGGTGTAGCTCACCATCTAGGCTAGTGGCCATGTACTGTATGAAACAAGCAATCCATATCAACTCTCACATAAAACACATTCTAATACATAAAACATACATTCTTGCTTCTCCATCAACTCAAATAACTCCAAGCAAATTATCAGAATTTTGCCTCGCATTACCGCTAATGATACTAACGATAGAAAGCATACTGGACACTGCGTGTTCATGTCTTCAACCACGAAACAACCATGAAACAACCATGAAACAACATCTACTCTCCTTAGGACACAACTCGTCTCACTTTGGATGGATTTTTGCCACGGAGGGCTACTGAGAGAGGGGATGAGAGAGAAAAGGGGGATGGAAAGCGAGAGAGCAGACACGTGAGAAGAGAGCTAGAGAGAGAGAGACAGACAGAGAGAGAACGCGAAAGGCGGGAGAGAGAGAGAGACAATAATCGTTTGGAGTCAGAAAACACATTTCAAAGAGGCTCCAAACAGCCTGCGTGTGACGTCGGATAGCAACTAATAAAGTGCATCTCTTCACAACAATAAATAATGCATCAAGAGGAAACAACATGAAACAGGGAGACTTGTTTGATCCTCAGAAAGACGGAGAAAAGGGTTTATTAACGGACGTCAGTGCATTGCACTCATGTCATGGAGGAGCGCTCGTACCAGGCCTCATTTAAAGTCAATATCTAAAGAACTTCTCCGCAACTTTGCCGACGTGTGTGGTGTAGCAATGAGTTTGGTGTGTATTTAGTGTGTGTGTGGTGTAGCAATGAGTTTGGTGTTTATTTAGTGTGTGTGTGGTGTAGCAATGAGTTTGGTGTGTATTTAGTGTGTGTGTGTTGTAGCAATGAGTTTGAGTTTTGTGTGTGTGTGTGTGTGTGTGTGGTGTGTGGTGTGTGTGTGTGGTGTGTGTGTGTGTGTGTTTGTGTGTGTGTGTGTGTTGTGTGTGTGTGTGTGTGTGTGTGTGTGTGTTGTGTTTG
>NC_036861.1:3530044-3540939 GCF_002910315.2 Salvelinus sp. IW2-2015
GCGACATTTTGGTCGAATTAATATTTTGGAATATCGTGAATTACATTTGTGTTAATAAATAGTAGTGTCGGGCTATAGTTGTTGTGTGAACATGTTATAGAAATAGTTGTGTCGGGCATAGTTGTTGTGAACATTGTTAATAAATATGTTAGTGTCGGGGCTATAGTTAGGTTGGTGAACATGTTTAATAATAGTTGTGCGGGCTATAGTTAGTTGTCGTTGTGAACATGTTAATAATAGTTAGTGTCGGGCTATAGTTGTGTGAACATGTTAATAAATAAGTTAGTCTGGCTATAGTTGTTAGTAACATGTTAAACAGTAGTAGTTGTCTGGTAAGTTAGTTGGTAACATTAATAAATAGTTAGTGTCGGGCTATAGTTGGTTGTGAACATGTTAATATAGTTAGTGTCGGGCTATAGTTGGTTGGTGACATGGTAATAATAGTTGTATGTCGGAGCTATAGTTGTTGGTAACATGTTATACATAGTTAGTGTCGGGCTATAGTTGGTTGGTGAACATGTTAATAATATTAAGTTTTTTGTCGGGCTATAGTTGGTTGCTGTTAGAACTGTTAATAAATAGTTAGTGTCGGGCTATAGTTGGTTGGAGACATGTTAATAATAGTCTAGGTCGGGTATAGTTGGTTCGGTGAACATGTTAATAAATAGTTAGTGTCGGGGCTATGTTGGTTGGTGAACATTTAATAAATAGTTTAGTGTCGGGCTATAGTTGGTTGGTGAACATGTTAATAAATAGTTAGTGTCGGGCTATAGTTGGTTGTGAACATTGTAATAAATAGTTGTGTCGGGCTATAGTGGTTGGTGGAACATGGTGACTATAATAGTTAGTGTTCGGGCTATAGTTGGTTGGTGAACATGTTAATAATAGTTAGTGTCGGGCTAAGTTGGTTGGTGAAACTGTTATAATATGTTAGTGTCGGCCATAGTGTTGGTGAATGTTAATAAAATGTTAGTGTCCGGCTATAGTTGGTTGGTGAACTGTTAATACATAGTTAAGTGTCGGGCTATAGTTGGTTGGAGTGACATGTTAATACATAGGATGCGGGCTATAGTTGGTTGTGATGAACCATGTGTTAAATGATAATAGTTAGTGTGGCTATAGTTGGTTGGAAATGTAGATAAATAGTTAGTGTCGGCTAAGTGGTTGGTGCAACATGTTAATAATAGTTAGTGTCGGGCTATAGTTGGTTGGTGAACATGTTAATAAATAGTTGTTCGGGCTATAGTGGTTTGTGATAATGTTATAAATAATGTTAGTTCGGCTATAGTTGGTTGGTGAACATGTTAATAAATAGTGTAGTGTTGGGCTATACGTTGGTTGGTGACATTGTTAATAAATAGTTAGTGTCGGCTATAGATTGGTTGGTGAACATGTTAATAAATATTAGTGTCGGGCTATAGTTGGTTTGGGTAACATGTTAATAAATAGTGTAGTCGGGCTATAGTTTGGTGGTGAACATGTTAATAAATAGTAGTGTCGGCTATTGTGGGTTGGTGAACATGTTTAAATAGTTAGTGTCGGGCTATAGTTGGTTGGTGCACTGTTTAATACTAGTTAGTGTCGGCTATGTTGATGGTGAACATGTAATAAATAGTTGTGTCGGTAGTATAGTGGTTGGTAACATGTTAATAAAATGTTAGTTCGGCTATAGTTGGTTGGTGAACTGTTTAATAATGTTAGTGTCGGCTATTAGTGTTGTGTGAAATTTATCATAGTAGTGTCGGGCTATATTGGTTGGTGAACATGTTAATAAATGTATAGTGTGGGCCTATAGTTGGTTGTGAACATGTTAATAAATGTTAGTGTCGGCTATAGTTGGTTGGTGAACATGTTAATTAAATAGTTAGTGTCGGCTATATTGGTTGTGAACATGTTAATAAATAGTTAGTGTCGGCTATAGTTGGTTGGTAAATGTTAATAAAATTAGTTGGGCGGCTATAGTTGGTTGGTGAACATGTTAATACATAGTTAGTGTCGGCTATAGTTTGGTTGGTGAACATTTAATGAATGTTAGTGTCTCGGGCTATGTTTTGATGTGGTGAACATGTTAATACAAGTTTACGTAGTCGGGCTATAGTTGGTTTCGTGAAATGTTAATAAACATATTAGTGTCGGGCAATAAGTTGGTGGATGTTCATGTTAGCGGAAAGTTGTGGTGAAACATGTTATATAGATTCGGGCTATAGTTGGTTGGTGAACAGTTAATACATATGTTAGTTCGCGCTATAGTTGGTTGTGAACATGTTGAATTACAATTAGTGCGCGCTATAGATTGGTTGGTGAACATGTAGTAATACAATGTTTAGCTGTCGGGCATAGTGGTTTGGTGAACATGTTAATAATAGTTAGTGTCGGGCTATAGTGGTTTGTAACATTTATACAATATGTTAGTGTCGGGCTATAGTTGGTTGGTGAATAGTTAATAATAGTTAGTAGTGTCGGCTATAGTTGGTTGGTGAAACATGTTATTAAATAGTTAGTGTCGGGCTATAGTGTTGGTTGGATACATGTTAATAAATAGTTAGTGTCGGGCTATAGTTTGGGCTGAACATGTTAATATAGTTAGGGTCGGCTTATAGTTGGTTGGTGAACATGTTAATAAATCTAGTTAGTGTCGGGCTATAGTTGGTGTAAACATGTTAATAAATTAGTTAGTCGCGCTATAGTTGGTTGGTGACATGTTAATAAATATTAGTGTCAGGCTAGTAGTTGTTGTTGAACATGTTAATACATAGTTAGTTCGTGGCTACTTATAGTTGTTGGTGAACATGTTAATACAAAGTTAGTGTCGGGCTAATGTGGTGTACAGATACATATTAGTGTGGCTATAGTTGTGGTGACCATGTTATAAATAGTTAGTGTGGCTATAGTTGGTTGGTGAACATGTTAATAATAGTTGTGTCGGGCTATAGTTGGTTGGTGAACATGTTATACATAGTAGGTGTCGGCCTATAGTTGGTTGGTTGAACATGTAATAAATAGTTAGTGTCGGGCTGTGGTCTGGTTGGTGAACATGTTATAAAATAGTTAGTGTCGGCTATAGTTGGTTGGTGAACATGTTAATAATAGTAGGGTCGGCTATAGTGAGTTGGTTACATTTGTTAATAATATAGTTAGTGTCAGGGCTATAGTTGGTTGGTAAAATGTTAATAAATAGTTAGTGTCGGGCTATAGTTGGTTGGTGAACATGTTTAATAATAGTTAGTGTCGGCTTATCTTGTTTGGTGAACATGTTATAAATACGTTAGTGTCGGGCTATAGTTGGTTGGTGAACATGTTAATAAATAGTTAGTTCGGGCTTTATTTGGTTGTGTAAAATCAGTTTAATACATAGTTAGTGTCGCTATAGTTGGTTGGTGAACATGTTAATAAATTAGTTAGTGTCGGGCTATAGTTGGTTGTAACATGTTAATACATAGTAGTTCGGCTATAGTTGGTTGGTAACATGTTTACAAAATAGTTAGTGTCGGGCTATAGTTGGTTGGTGAACATGTATAAAATAAGTTAGTGTCGGGCTATAGTTGGTTGGTGAAATGTTAATAAATAGTTAGTGTCGGGGTTTAGTTGGTTGCAAGTGAACTTGTTAAATAATAGTTAGTGTCGGGCTATAGTTGGTTGGTTGACATGTAATAATAGTTTAGTGTGGCTATAGTTGTTTGCGATACAATGTTAATAACATATTTAGTGTCGGGCTATAGTTGGTTGCGTGAACATGTTATAAATAGTTAGTGTGGGCTATAGTTGGTGAACATGTTATAAATAGTTAGTCGGCATATGTGTGTTGGTGAACATGTTAATAAATATGTTAGTGTCGGGCTATAGTGGTTGGTGAACATGTTAATAAATAGTTAGTGTCGGCTATAGTTGTTGGTTACAGTGTTCATAAAATAGTTAGTGTGGCTATAGTTGGTTGGTGAACATGTTAATAATAGTTTGTTCGGCTATAGTTGGTGTGAACATGTTAATAATAATTAGTGCTCGGGTATAGTTGGTTGTGTAACCATGTTAATAAATAGTTAGTGCGGCTATAGTTGGTTGTGAACTTGTTAATAAATAGTTAGTGTCGGGCTTATAGTTGGTTTGGTGAACATGGTAATTATAGTTAGTGTCGGGCTATAGTTGGTTGTGAACATGTTAATAATAGTATGTCGGCTTATAGTTGTTGGTGAAACATGTTAATAATAGTTTTAGTCGGGCTATAGTTGGTTGGTGAACATGTTAATAATGTTAGTGTCGCTATAGTTGGTTGTCATGTTATATAATAGTAGTGTCGGGCTATAGTTGCTTGTGAACATGTTAATACTAGTTAGTTCGGCATAGTTGGTTGTGTAGACATGTTAATAATAGTAGTGTCGGGCTATAGTTGGTTGTCTGAACATGTTATAATAGTTAGTGTCGGGCTAAGTTGGTGGTGAACATGTTTATACATAGTAGTGTCGCTATAGTTGTTGGTGAACTATGTAATAAATAGTTAGTGCGTGGTATAGTTGGTTGGTGAACATTAATACATAGTTAGTGTCGGCTATAGTTGGTTGAGTGTAACATGTTAATAAATAGTTAGTTGTGGCTATGGTTGTGAACATGTTAATAATTAGTTGAGTGTCGGCTATAGTTGTGGTGAACATGTTAATAAATAGTTTAGTGTCGGGCTTAGTTGGTGGTGAACATGTTAATAATAGTTTAGTTGTGCTATTAGTTGGTTGTTTGATTACATGTTAATACATAGTTAGTGTCGGCTATAGTTGTTGGTGAACATGTTAATAATAAGTTAGTTCGGGCTATAGTGTGGTTGGTGTGAACATGTTATACAATAGTTAGTGTCGGGCTTATAGTTTGGTTGTGAACATGTTAATACATAGTAGTGTCGGGCTATAGTTGGTTGGTGAACCTGTTAATAAATAGTTAGTGTGCGCGTATAGTTGTGGTGATACATGTTAATACATTTAGTTCTATAGCTGGGTTGATGACATTTTATTATAGGTATGTTATGTTGTCTGGGCTATAGTTGGTTGGTGAACATGTTAATAAATAGTTAGTGTCGGCGTATAGTTGGTTGGTGAAATGTTAATAACATAGTTAGTGCGGCGCTATAGTTGGTGATACATGTTAATAAATAGTTGGTTGTCGGCTAGGTGGTTGTGAATATGTTAATAATATGTAGTTCGGCTCTTTTTATATGTTGTTTTTCTCTGGTGAATTCGTTAAATATAGTTAGTACGGGTATAGTGTGGTTCGGTGGACATTAATAAATAGTTGTTGGTGAAACATGTTAATAAATAGTTAGTGTCCGGTCTTAGTTGGGTTGTGTAAAATGTTAATAAATAGTTAGTGTGGGCTATAGTTGGTTGGTGGACATGTAATACTAGTTTAGTGCCGGCTATAGTTGGGTTGGTGAACATGGTAATAAATATTTAGTGTCGGTGCTATAGTTGGTTGTGAACAATGTTAATAAATGAGGTTCGGGCTATAGTTGGTTGGTGAAACATGTTAATAAATAGTTAGTGTCGGCTATAGTTGGTGGTAACATGTTTAATAATAGTTAGTGTCGGGCTATAGTTGGTTGGGTGGAACATGTTAATAAATAGTTGATTGTGTCGGTATAGTTGTTGGTGAAATCGTAATAATGTTATGTCGGCTATTAGTTGTTGTTGTGAACATGTTATAATAGTTAGTGTCGGGCTATAGTTGGTTGTGAACATGTTAATAAATTATTAGTGTCGGGCTATAGTTGGTTGTGACTGTTAATAGAGTGATAGGTTAAGTAAATATTAGTCGTGGGCTATAGTTGGTTGGTGGACATGTTAATAAATAGTTAGTTCGCTATAGTGGTTGTGAACATGTTAATAAATAGTTGTGCGCTTAGTGGTTTGGTAAACATGTATAAATATAGTGTCGGGCTATTAGTTGGTTGTGAACATGTTAATAATAGTTAGTGTCGGGCTATGTGGTTGTGAACATGTTAATAAATAGTTGTTGTCGCTATAGTGTTGGAATGTTATTAGAATGTTGATGTCGCGTATAGTTGGTTGTGAACATGGTATATATGTGTCGGCTATAGTTGTTGGTGAACATGTTAATAATAGTAGTGTCGGCTATAGTTGGTTATAGTAATCGTATATAATAGTTAGTGGGTATAGTGGTTGGTGAACATGTTATAAATATTATGTCGTCTATAGTTGGTTTGTGTAACATGTTAATACATAGTTAGGTCGTAGATGGTTGTGTGAACATGTTAATAAATAGTTGTGTCGGTATAGTTGGTTGGTGGACAATTTAATAAATAGTTAGTGTCGGGCTATAGTTGTGTTGGTGAACATGTTAAAATATTGTGTGCTTAGTTGGTGTGAAATGTTAATAATAGTTAGTTCGGGCTATTGTTGGTTGTGAACATGTTAATACATAGTTGTATGTCGGGCTATAGTTGGTTTGGAGACCATGTTAAATAATGATTTAGTTGCGGGTATAGTTGGTTGTGTACTATGTTAATAAATAGTAAGTGTGGCTATATGGTTGTGAACATGTTAATAAATAGTTAGTGTCGGCTATATTTGGTGTAACATGTTAATAAATAGTTAGTGTCGGGATATAGTTGGTGGTGAAATGTTAAAATAGTTGTGTGGCTATAGTTGGTTGTGTAACAGTTAATAAATGTTAGTGTCGGGCTATAGTTGTTGGTGAACATTTAATAAATAGTTAGTGCGGCGATGGGGTTATACTATTTATTATATTATTATGTTAGTGTCGGCTGTTGTTTGAACATGTTAATAAATAGTTTATGCTTGAAGGTTGTGAACATTTGAATATTGGTGTGACTATGTGATAAATTTTATCATAGTTAGTGGTCTGGTTGACTACGTAATTTTCGCAGTTGTCTGAGTGAACATGTTAATAAATGTTAGTGTCGGCTAAGTTGGTTGCGTGAACATGTTAATAATATATTATAGGTCTCATATAGCTTGTTAAGTGCATGTAATCATAGTTGTGTCTGATAGTTGTATATCTTATATAGTTAGTGTCGGGCTATAGTTGGTTGTGTGAACATGTTAATAAAATATTAAGATGTCGGCTATAGTTGTTTGGGAAAAACATGTTAATAATATGTAGGGTCGGGGCTATAGTTGTTGGTAACAGTTTTATATATATATCTTAGTCTGGTGGCTAACATTGTGTAAATAGTAGTTGGTTATATGGTGTAATTGTAATAAATTAGTTTCAGCTATAGTTGGTTGGTGAACATTTAACTATAGTTTAGTGTGCGGGCTATAGTGGTAAATGAATAGAGTTAGTGCTAGTGGTTGTGAAATTAATTAGTTAGTGTCGCCTATAGTTGGTGGTGAACATGTTAATAATAGTTGTGTCGGCTTTATAGACTTGGTTGGTGAACATGTTAAAAATAGTTAGTGTCGGCATATAGTTGGTGTGACATGTTAATAAATATGTAGTGTCGAGGATTAGGTTGGTTGTGAACATGTAATAATAGTTGTGTCCGGCAATAGTGGTATTATAATTGTTAATAAATATAGTTAAGGTCGGGACTATAGTTGGTTGGGTGACATGTAATAATAGTTTAGTGTCGGCATTATCTAGTAAAACCTATAGTGGATAACATGTAATAATAGTTAGTGTCGGCTATAGTTGGTGTGCGGTGAAATGTAATAAATAGTTTGTTGGTCGTTATATGTTGTGTGAGTAACATGTTATAAATGAGTTTAGTGTCGGCTTTTGTTGGTGAACAGTTAATTAAAGTTCAGTGTTCGGCTTATAGTTGCGTTTGGTGAACATTTATGTACATAGTAGATGGGTATAGTGTTGTAACATGTAATTAGTCGCGCTTATAGTTTGTTGTGTGAACATTAGATAAATAGTTAGTGCGTGACTATATTTGTTGTGAAATGTTAATAAATAGTAGTGTCGGATATTATGTTGGTTGAACATGTCAATAAATGTTGTGTCGGGCTATAGTTTGGTTGGTAACAGTAAATAGTTAATCTATGTGAAATTATTATAGTTAGATGTCGGCATTATGTTGGTTGTTGTAACTTATTATATATATTGTTAGTGTCGGCTTTTAGTGGTTGGTAACATGTTAGAATATTAGTGTCGGCTTATAGTTGGTTGTGAACATGTTAAATAATTTGTGTCGGGGCTAGTGAGTTTGAAGTTATTAGTTATTGTGCTTAGTAGTGCGGAATGCGTGGAAGTGTTCTGAAAAAAACTGTTCAAGTGCGGTCCTGGCTCGTCCTGAGCAATTTGAAGAAATGCATTTATCTCTTTTCTCTTGCTATGCTGTGGATACGTAACAGAAACAGAATGTCTGTCTGAATTAGTCTACTTCAGTAACCATTCGAAACCCTTGTGCTCCTGCTACATGCGCCTTCTGCAGTTCGTTTCATGTCCTGCTTCTCTCGTCATTGGAAGCATCTAGTTCTCATGACTCACAGTTACAACTTCATACCTGGCGCTACTCTCCGCGATTGGGGAGGAATATTTGACCACTCGGCGATGGCCTTAAGGCAGTCAGAGTATCGAATACCGAACGCATAGCGGGACACAGAGATCAGCAGGGGGGTTTCTCTTGATCTAATCTTCGTTAGATAGACATTGCAATAGCGGTTTGCGAAACCGGATAGCGGTTACATCTGTGCCGGTTTGCTAGTCTGAACTTATGGTTTTTATATAAGATCACTGGATAGGGGTAGTAGACTTTCCAGTTTTGTACGTAAAAGTGTATTTTGGGGCGTGTTGTCTTGTTTTAGTGTGTGTGTGTGTGTGCAATGTTATTGTGTGTTTTGAGGGGATTGTTGTCTGCGCTTTGTGCATTACTGTTTCGGAGTTCTCAATTTTATAGTTCGATTTTTCCTGTTGTTTTGCCATATGATTTCTGGGCACTGATTTTGTGGTTGCTCTGTCTCACCAGTTATTCTTTGCGCGATTGGCAATGATCACCTTCCACATATCATTGATCAGCCACAGTGATAGCTTTTATGGACCCCATACGCAATGAGTTTGTGTGAATGTATTTGTGTGTGTTGTACCGTTATCTTAACTTCTTTCCTGTCTTGTAAATCAATGATTGTTGTGCCTAACAGCTTTGTTCCTTCACTCACGCATATGCTGTAGTTCAGTTGTCGCTGTGTGGTCCTCTTATAGTCTCTTGTGTGAGCCATAATTTCCGTAGGTGCTCTTTTGCGTGTATGGCATAGCATTTTTTGTGTTTTGGTATCCCTGATTCCTTGATACAGCTCTCTTGTCTTTGCCATTTTGGAGATGTTGATGCTGTAATTTAGATTTTGTGGTTTTGAGTGTGCTTGTGTTATTGATTAGCGTACGAGTCAAACTTGTGCCAAAGTTTAATACTAGTTGAATGATTTGGTTGGAGAAACAGGAGGGCTTCTTAAAGAAAAACTACACATGTCTGTGAGACGCGAATTCTTTAGTGTGTGGGTTGGTAGTGTGATCAAATATGTGCTATTGATTGCATGTATATGATAGATGTTTCAGATTGTGTGTGATTATTACTAAATCATGTTCAAGATAGTGATTGTTGTGTTTTTTATATTTTTATGATTTCACGTTCTTCTCACAGTTAAGCGTGACCTTATGATAAAAATTACAGACCTCTACATGCTTTTTAAGTAGGAACCCTGCCAAAAATCGGCGAGTCTGTATCAAATACTTTTAGTTTTTCCTGACCACTTGACCTGACAGAGTATCAACTGTACAACACTGACATCATGTGACATCATTTGGAAATTGAGTTTATACTGTTATTTTGCAAGTATTGGGTAAGATGTTGGGTCAAGTCATCTACAAAGATACAAGCAAACAGTATATTTTATTCATCGTAAAATTAGTTCTCTACAGAAAAATTATTACGAAGAAGAAATGGATAGCATTACATAGAAATACACATGGTTTTATTGACATTTAATTCACAGGCAATCAATGTTCTTGGTCTCAATTTGCTTTGTCATGCACAGCGTTTCAGCACTGGGCTATCTCAGATGGCAGGGAATCATAGTWGAATTTATATGTAAAATCACTTGGTTCTAGAAAGGAAAACACACACACAGACATCATTAAGACTTGATGGTAATGTTGTTTAGTTTTTTTATGTAGAAAATAGCCAACAAGAAAAAAACGCTTTTGCTCTAGTCTCACCTTCAAAGCATTCTGGGATCTTGAGTTTTCCATCGATGCACTGGGTTGACAATGCATAGCCACACTTCTTCTCCTTGTTCATACAGTAGACCACGACGACGTCCGCATGCYAGATTTTATTGGGCTCGAAATCCTTTATCCAAAATTTCTTTCCATTGTAAAGGATGCGTCCTCTTTTAATACCRACCTTGCAGGAAGCTGTGGAACAAAGAGTGAAATTAGGATCAATAATTATAATGTTGGCTCAGGGAGCTAGGCGGATATTACTATTTAGAATTTCAAAAACAGCAATATTCAGCTATTCAAAAACACRGATTTGATAGGTAACCAAATAYGTTTGGTTAAACAAAATACAAAATTGTCACAAAATCAGTGGTCCTACCCCTGCAAGCTGGCTTCATTGACCAATCCCCTGTTTTGAGACATTCGATCTCCACAGGCCCYTCCAGGACATAGTCTATATTACATCCATATCTGACAGTCTCCTTGAAGCCGTGCTCCCTCTTATCYCTAACGGTCATGTAGCCGTTGWTGATGCCTGTTGGAGCTGAACAGGTCACCACTGGAAACAAATAGAGGGCAAATTAGGGTTAAGTGCCTTGCTCAAGGGCACATCGACAGATTTTCCACCTTGTTGGCTTGGGTATTCAAACCAGCGACCATTTGGTTACTGGCCCAACGCTCTAACCCAGGGATGGGCAACTGGCCCCTTT
>NC_036861.1:3547389-3605041 GCF_002910315.2 Salvelinus sp. IW2-2015
GCCCTAGCAATACAACAGATCAGAGTCTTTGACTGATAACACTGTACCTACATTTACATTCTGGTGGCTCAGTCCAGTCTCCGTTAGTGCTGCACGATCCCCTCTCGTTGCCTATGAGGACAAGTGGAGGGAAACACTCGTAGGTCCCCCCAAAACCAAACACAGTCGTGTTGCCTGTCAACTTTCTGTCGTAGACCATTTTCCCATATTTAGGTATTGGAGGAAGACCACATATCACCGCTGACAGAGGGGAGAGATTTCATTCACATGCTCATCAATCAAGCACATTTGATTGAAATACGTGATATTCTCTCTATTTTTATCAGAGACATATGATGTAACATATGAATATGAATAATATAGGCTACAGTAAAGCCATTATTCAAATCTCAGTTTTACACATTGTAGAATGCTCTTTACAATTACAGCAATAAGGCCACGTTTACATTGTGCTTATAGACTTGTAAGTATCAATGTGAGTTTCTATGCATTATCAATGTGAGATAATGTTTAATCATTACTTTTAAGTGCTAGAGTAGTTGTGCATTTCAGTATAAGGCAGAAACTTACGTGTACACTTTGGTGGTGGATCACTCCATTGTCCGTCGTACAAGCACTCAATGGTACTGGCTCCTTGCAGGGTATACCTGTAGACCACATTACCGTAATCTGTCAAATTATGTACTAAAAACACATCAAGTAGACACTATATTAGGTGTATGGGTATACAGTGATTTCAACTTTGACCTACTTTACATGTGTTTGATACAATAACATGTTATAGACTTTGACAGCACGGAGAGGTGACCAGTCGTCGACGAGACACTAAAATAGAATTTGTAAATGGTATTCCCCATACCCCTCATGGCAGGTGTAGTTGATGGTACTCTGGTAGACAATGTCCACAAACTCCATGTCTCCGTGGTTTAGTGCTTCTGGGAAAGAGCAACTCTTTGCTGCATCAGAAGTCAAAAGGAATCAGTCAGCATTGCTCAACAGTTCCATCAATATGAGTATCAACTGATAATACTTGTAATATACTGAGTATCAACTGATAATACTTGAAATATACTGAGTATCAATTGATAATACTTGCAATATAGTGAGTCTCAACTGATAATACATGGAATATACTGAGTATCAATTGATAATACTTGCAATATAGTGAGTCTCAACTGATAATACATGGAATATACTGAGTATCAATTGATAATACTTGCAATATAGTGAGTATCAACTGATAATACATGGTATGTTTTTTGAGTATCAAATTATGATACATGAACAGTAATACTGTTTTGGGTCAAACTTTATAAAAGTGTCCTACTTGAGCATGTGAGTTTAGACTTGGTCCAGTCTCCGCTAGCAGTGCAGAGGATTGTGCGAGAGCCTGAAGTGGGTGTGTATCCTCGTTTACACGACAGCACCACCTCGTCTCCGGGGGAGTACACCCTCTGGAACCCCTCCAGTTCCTTACCGTCCCCCAGGGGCGGGCGGCCACATTCTGAGGGGGCAGACAAACAACGGGATGGGTCAATAAAACACACACACACACACACACACACACAAACACACACGGACACAGAAAAAAACATGGACATATAGATTAACCAAAGAAGTGCCCGTGCAACTACCCAGACATGCAGTTGACATTTTACTGATTGTCTAGTAAAAGTTTGTTGAGCATAAAGGTAGGTGGACTATTAAAATAAAGTGTCTTTTTCCTTTCAGCTTACAGTAACTGAAAGTATTCGTCAACATAACACAAGCTCATTTGTCTACACACACTCTGACAACATGTTCACTGAGAGTACGTAGGAATACTGAACAGCATACAGCACAGAAACACAAAAGGCTTCTAAATCAACAGGCCAAAACACTGGGGCAAATAATGAGCAAATAAATAAACGCAACATGTAAATTGTTGGTCCCATGTTTCATGATCTGAAATAAAAGATCCCAGAAGTCTTTCATATGCAGAAAAATCGTATTTCTCTGAAATGTATTGCATTCATTTGTTTACATTTGTTTACATTACATTTGTCACACAACACAATGCCACAGATGTCTCAAGTTTGAATGTTAATTTCTCTACCAAAAGCTGCTTCCAACGTCTTTTTAGAGGATTTTACAGTACATCCAACCGGCCTCACAACAGCAGACCACGTGTAACCACGTCAGCCCAGGACCTCCACAACCAGCTTCTTCACCTGCGGGAACGCCTGAGACAAGCCACCCGGACAGCTGATTCATTTATGGGTTTGCACAACCAAATAATTTCTGCACAAACTGTCAGGAACTGTCTCAGGGAAGCTCATCTGCGTGCTCGTCGTCCTCACCAGGGCCTTGACCTGACTGCAGTTCGGCATCATAACTGACCTCAGTGCGCAAATGCTCACCTTCGATGGCCACTGGCATGCTGGAGAAGTGTTCACTTCAAGGATGAATCCTGGTTTCAACTGTATCGGGCGTGTATGGCGTTGTGCTGGCGAGCGGTTCGCTGATGTCAACGTTGTCAACAGAGTGCCCCATGGTGGTGGTGGGGTTATGGTTATGGTAATTCTGGTATAATTTTATCGATGACAATTTGAATACAAAGAGATACCGTGGCGAGATCCRGAGGCCCATTATCGTGCCATTCATCTGCCGTCATCACCTCATGTTTCAGCATGATAATGCATGGCCCCATGATGCAAAGATCTGTACAAAATTCCTGGAGGCTAAAAATGCCGCAGTTCTTTCATGGCCTGCATACTCACCAGACATGTCACCCAATGAGCATGTTTGCAATGCTCTGGATCGACATGTACGACAACATGTTCCAGTTCCCGCCAGCAACGTCACAAAGCCATTGAAGAGGCTTGGGACAACATTCCACAATCAACAGCCTGATCAACTCTATTCGAAGGAGATGGTGTCGCACTGCATGAGGCAAATGATCCACGCCCATACTATTTTTTTTAAAGGTGTCTGTGACCAGCATATCTGTATTCCCAGTGATGTGAAATCCATATATTAGGACCTAATGAATTTATTTCAATTGACTGATTTCTTTATATGAACTGTAACTCAGTTCAAATTGTTGCATGTTGCGTTTATATTTTTGTTCAGTATAGATACCGTAATAATAGATACTGTACCTTTCTTGGATGTCACTGGTGTATACAAGGCAAGCAGACAGATCAGCAGCGAAGACAGACTTGGTGCCATCGTCTGTGGTGTGGAGAGAGCGTCTCTCCTCTCTGGTTTCAAGGGTAAAAATCGGAACGTCGTTGGAGCTCCCAACTTTTTGGGTTCTCAAGGTAATTGGATAAGGGTCGATGACAACGCAGAATGAGGCAACCTCAGGCTCTTTTATTATTTACGTCATTTACCGTAAAACACCAGACCTTTGTGAACCTTACTGTTGCCCCTCCCCCATTCCTAGTACACATCACCAGTTCTCTGTAACTCTTCACCAAATCATGGTTGCAAAAGCCATTTATGTGGTACAATAAAGTTGACTGAAACTATTCTAGCACTAGAACACTGATGTGGCTAGATGATGCAGATCTACTACTATGAATCTTTATTTGTGTGCTTTTTATCTGTTAACAGAATGGAATGCATTTGTAATCTCATGCAGTTTGTGTTTGTTGTTCTTGTTGCAAAATTGCAAGAGTTCAATCAGATATCGAGTTCAAGTCAAAACAAGGGTATGTTTACTCTTGGTTAAAAAGTAACTTGTTTTTCTCTCAAAGCTGCAGAGCCCTTTGTGTGTGAGCAGAGATTACAAATACTGTAATCCTATACTGACATCTAGTGTCATTTTCAGGTAACATGTACTTTACAGGCAATCAAATTCAGGCTCATTCATGTTATGGATATAATCAACAGGTTATTAGCAAAAGCAAGGCTGGATTATTTGGACACAAAGTCAAATAGACTTAAAACATATCATTTTTTTAAAAGTCATATTTATTTGTCATTTATTTGCCCTATTTATCCTCTTTGTATGGTGTTTATTTTGTTACGTCGGCTTGACACATCGCAATCTCAGATGGAAGTGATTTGGGCTTGAGGGTGTACTCCATCTTGCCTGGTTCTAAGAGAAAGACAGACACACAAACACATTTGTCATTTTAGTTGTGAGAATATTAAGGACTCAACTAAACAGCTTCGGGAAGCTTTGAAAATGTGACGGCAGCGACCACGACACATTTTACTCTGGGTTGTGTTCATTTGTCATCAACAGGAATTAAATGGACTGAAACATGGAGAGACTACCCACACGTGTCCAATAAGAAACACTCATTTTTGATTCACGTAGTAAAATGTTTTAAAACTTGCATGTCATAATGAACGTGACCATGTTATTTTGGTACGAAGGGCCTCACCTTTAAAGCATTCTGGGGTACTGAGTGTGCCGTCGATGCACTGACTTGACACTGGAATGCCACACTTCAGCTCCTTGTTCAGACAGTAGAACACAACCGGCTCCCCGTGAAGGACTCTATTGGGTTTCAGATCCCCAATCCAGATCTTCTTGGCGTTGTAGAAGATGCGACCTCTGTTGATGTTAACTTTACAGGGGGCTGCAGTAAAGCGAAGACAAGCAAAGCAACGTGACTCTCCGTTTAGCATTGAAGAGAATGAAATGAAATAGATCATGGAATTTATTTTCTTCTGTAATCAGCACCCAACCTGACACACCACATATACAATAGGTTGGGAGCAACACATGGTCAGCCACACAGCAGCGACCCCGGAGAAGGTTTGGGAATGCAGTGCTTTGCTCAAAAGGCACAAACGGCAGTATGCTCTCATTACGCAATCATTGCAGTCACCAAAGATGAAATAAATGGTTGCTGATACACATCTAATCACATGTGAGTCAACAAGCTGGTTCGATATACAGACACACACAAGTGACGTTCCCACAAGAGCAACAGTGCAACCTGTTCTATGACTCAATGGCTCTGGTGTGAACTTTCCCCCAATGTACAGCAGAGGAGGCTGGTGGGAGGTGCTATAGGAGGACATGCTCATTATAATGGCTGGAATGGAATGGAATAGACAGAACAGAGTCATACGTGGTTTCCATATGTTTGATACCGTTCCATTTAAACCATTCCAACCATTACAATGAGCTCGTCCTCATATCGCTCCTCCCACCAGCCTCCTCTATGTACAGCTCTAGGGTCAGCTTCCCCTCCCCCAATCATAACCTTAACCATTAGTGGGGGAAATGCAAAACTGACTGAAGATCAGCGTCTAAGGGCAACTTCACCCTACACTGACTCACCTCTACAAACGGGCAAAGTGGACCAGTTGCCTGTATTCTGACATTGTATTTCCTCAGAGCCGTCCAGAACGTAGTGGTCCTGACACTGGTACTTGACCTTCTCCTTGTAGCCGGCCTCCCTCATCACAGCAAAGGTGATGAGGCCGTGGTCTATCGTTGGTGGGATGGAGCAGCTCACCTCTGCAACAGGTCAGAAAAGTCATGGGCTAGTGAAAGTGTATTAGCAACGCAATATTGTCAGGATGAATCTAAAATTACAGAAATTAGTTTTAAGGCATAAACAGAGGAAGACAGGATTATGCAAATTGATCAATTATCATCGCTTGGAGTGGATGAACAGTTAACAATAACCATTTTAACAAGAATCATCGTCAGGGCCGGCTCCAGGCATAAGCGGTTCCCATGCCGCTAGTGGCCCCCCCATTTTATTAGTATGTATTTTTGGGGAATTCATTCGGGATCTCAACTTACTGTTGAGAGTTAGGATAATAGAATACACAAGGTGCAAGTTCGACATTTGGTTGTGTATTACGCAATTAACCATGTCAGCTAACAAAGATTGGTAAATTAGTCTTGCCAGCTATCTGTCGAAAATACCGACCAGGGGCCCTGACCTCCAAAGGGCCCCTATTGATTTTGTTAGTCACTCACTCATATCATCAAAATGGCATAAGTAATGGCAAAATGTGTAGAATTGCAGGAAATTAGCTTTAAAACTTTCAAAAATGATCTCCACCCCATGGAAAAATGGGTAGAATTGCAGGGAATTAACTATAAAACATTTGGGAGGGGCAACCAAATCTCACGTAGGGCCCCAAAAAGGCTAGACCTATGTAATAATGGGCCTCCATAAGATCATTGATAATTTATCAGTGGTTCCACCAGATGTCACTCAAAAACTTCTCAACCAATGAGATTTGTTCATGATGGAACAGACAAACCATTTGGCTTGTGCTGCCACTGTCTGCACCTACCCTTGCATACCGGTGGCTCAGTCACGTTTCCACTGGCCAGGCACGATCCTCTCTCGTTGCCAATGGGAGCTCTTGGCGGCAAACACTCATACGTCCAACTCTGTCCGTACTGGATTTCATTGCCAGTGAACTTCTTATTGTCATAGACAATTTTACCATCCTTAGGTGCTTGAGGCAGAGCACAACTCACAGCTGCAGGGAAGAAATATTTTAAATAATCAAGACTATATTTGCATATTTAGACAAACATTGGAGAAAAGCAAGGTTACATTCTGGAGGTATAGTATACCTTTACACATTGGTGGTGGTGCACTGAGGGTACCATCGTGTAAACACACGCTCTCATTGGCTCCTATCATGACGTACCTGAAGAACACAAATTCTTATTGGTCTGATATGCATAGTCAGCAAAATGTAGTCAGAACTAAACCGCACTATTTCCCTCACCCGTCATCACATGTGTAGTTGAGTACACTCTTGAATGGCACGTCAATCATCCCTGGCTTTTGCATAGGCTTGGGGAGAGGGCACATCTTTGCTGTGTCAAAAATGTATAAGATTCATGTGGATATAATTTATGCATTTCATGTAGTACATTTTTTGGGGGGGGATCCTACTATATCCCTAGCCCCTTGCTAAAGTATGGACTGTCCATGGTACTGTATAGGTGACTTTAGGGTTCCAAGATTCTCAGAAACATTCCCAAAATTCCCAGAAATCCCAGTGGGAAGGTTCCTTGAATCAGGGACTAATAAGCAGGAAATCTGGAATCCTCCAACCACGATTTCTGGAAAACCCAACAATTTACCTGAATTTTTGTGAACATAGGTGGATTTATGCTTTACATTATGTAATGGATGTTTTGCGAATGGGGTGGAGCTTACGAGAACACACAAGGTCCAGTTTGGTCCACTCTCCCGAGGCTGAGCAGGTGATCTTGGCAGTCTTGGTTTTCCCAGGTGTGTATCCACGCTCACACGCCAGGGTCACCTCTTCTCCAATCTCATACACACGCTTTAGGCCCAGTGTATCCATACCGTCGGTCACGGGCGGACGGGCACATACTGAGGATAAATGGGAATATTGATAGACAAACAATGTGACGGTGTATATTATATAAAAACACATATGAAATACGGCTAAAGCATAGCTCACTGAGTCTTGTGAACCAACACTGTAATACATATTCTGTAATTGAAAAATACTGCCTTAAATAAGTTGCACTGTACCTTTCTTGCATGTCACTGACGTATACAAGGCAAGCTGGCAGAGCAGCAGCAAAGCCAAGGTTGGATTCATCTTCTGCGGGGTTGAGAGAGACTGTGTCCGTTCTTTCGGCAGTGGACAGTGAAAAATGTAGATGGTCCGTTCAAAAACCCTGAAAGTCTGATCCAATGAGATCGTCTGAAATAGGCTTCCATTGATTGAACCCAAAGTTCAAAGCACATGCATATTTACTCTGAGTTGAAGGATAACTTTCACTCAGTACACTACACATACACACAGACACCCACACTACAACGACTCAGAATCATGTATCAGCTGTATGAAATGCAGGTTTCATTCATGTAATTCTAATGCTAAACATGTTAATAACTGTAATTCGAATTTGATTTGGTTTCTAAAGGGGAGGCTGTACAGACTTGCCCTACCTGTGTCGTTCAGATAGGACAGGTTAAGCCTGATTCAGATGGTATTTATTTTGGCTATTGCCCAATGTGCATACTGTTAATCTACTACTAATGTATTAGCTTGATATTTAGCATTATAAATGGCACCTTCGGATCACCAAGACATCAACACTTTGAGCACTAACCCCCGTCTTGCCTTCTGCTGAAGTCCTGTCCTTACGACTGCTACAGGGCTAACTATTTGTTACACAGTGACAAATATGTGATCGGTTTAGGCCTATAACCTATTCATAAATGTGAGGACAACGTAGATATATATTAGGGTGTTTTGGTACTTCCCGTATGCACTACGCTTTTCCACGTGCTAACCTTTAGTATACCACAGGTCAATATACTCTACCAGTCTACAGTGGTTGCTCAACTACAAATTGAGATTATGCTGCGGGACTGTAATTATTTTTCCTGCCCTATATCCACCATTCATTCTGCAATAGCTATCATACCACACATAAACGCATTCAAAGCTGCATCGATTTATAATATGAATCAACAAGAACAAAAAGGAATAGCCGACAGGCAGCGGAGAGGCATCATTGTAACATGACAGTAAAGACACACAGCTCAAAAAGCTCCCTTTATAAGGGCACATGGGTGAGACCCAGATGCAGGAGGCAGATGGTTCAAGTCTCTGATATTTATTATCCAAGGGGCAGGCAAGAGAATGGTCGTGGACAGGCAAAAGATCATAAACAAGGTCAGGGCAGGCAGTATGGTCACGCAGGCAGGTTTAGAGTCAAGGCAGGAAAGGATCAAAACCGAAAGGACTAGCAAAAGTGCGAAAAGGAAATAGCATGCGCACGGAAAACCACGCTGGTTGACTCGACAAGGCGAATTGGCCACAGATAAACAAGGAACACCGGAATAAATACCCAGGGACTGATGGGGAAAACGGGTGACACCTGGAGGTGCGTGGAGACAATCACAAAGACAGGTGAAACAGATCGGGGCGTGACACCCTTATTGATCTTGTTTCAGGACAATACAAGTATCCTACATAGACACTACAATGCAATCAATAATTGCTTCATTGTTTTAAAGTGATCACAACGTTCTACAATAGGCTGCAGTGAAACTGTAATTAGAATAAAGACACAAAAGCCCTGTGATTTGAATGTTTTATTTCATGCAGATCTGTTGTGGGTATACTCTCGATAGTTTATACTGGTCTAAAGAGGAACAGTAGCAGGCCAATCTGGCTGAATTTTTAAATTTCTGATAGTGGGTCTGTTGCAGATCAACATTCTCCTAAATCGTCCTATAATAATGTGGCCACATATGCTCCCGGCCGGCCCAGTAAATCGCGAAAGTTTAACACGCATTCTTTTCCAATCAGAGCGGCTATTCCTCACGCACCTAGAATCTGACCCTTCAATACAACCTAAATATTTCTCATTTAACTTTTAAAATGTATTACCTATTATATGTGGCATAAACACAACCAGTCGCAATGTTTTAATCTGATTAGGCTACATCAAAAGTCTTCCGCAGGCATACTCACGTTCGACCAAAATATAATTCCAGCATCCTCAACATGGCTTGACATTAATAACCAGGTATCCAGCCAACCTTTTGATGCGAGTAAAGTACATGATGGATACATTTTTTTTATGGTAACAGCACATTTACGGGCAAACTTTCGAAATGTTGACAAAACAAAATACGCTAGACGAGGTGGGATCTTTTTGTATCTGTAAAATTCGTTATTCGAGAAATGGCGTTGGAAATGCTTTTATATTGGTATATAACTATCATATTGAAGTAAACTTGAAGTCATGTGATATGTTGTGTGGTCCTCCCACTAAGATTCAGGAAAGCATGCAGTTTATTAGGCTACAAATGACAAATTATAATGAACTTCACAGGGTGATGAGCTTGATGCTCCTTTCAATAAATATCGAGGGTCTTATTCTGGTGACATGATGATCGATGCTTGGCTGCCATTTGACAAATCAAAATAATATCCCAATTTTGTCCACAATAATCTCATCATGCAGAAGGCTATATCTGCGAGCTATTGGATAGAGCCACGTGCCAATACAAGAATGGGCACATTCGCTATACCTACGCAACATTTTTTTGTGACCCATCTATCAGTAGGCCTAGAGTTTAAAATGCGATGCTACATGGTAATTATTCGGTACATGGTAATTTAACCGAAAAGTTATTTTTATGTGCACTACCTATTTAAATGCAAAGACTTGTCTCCGCAACAAGTCAATTTGATGGAAACAACTCTGATAGGAAAATGTACATATTGTTTTTATGCAGATTTTAGAATAATAGCATGAAAATCTGCTGCCAATTGGATGGAAACCTAGCTATAGACACCCTAAAGACTCTGACAAGTGTGCTAGTCCAGTGTCACTTTGATTATGCCTGCATCATGGTTCACCAGCAGCCCCAAGCATAAAGAAATAAACTACAGACCGGTCGAAACAAGCTTGTAAGAATTGTACTCCCCACTCATACTCATCTGGATGTCGAGCATTTCAAGCAGCTAGCCTGGCTATCTGTGGAAAAAAAGAGTACTATTAATTCAACTTGGTCTAGTACACAGCATTATCACAGACTCAGCCCCTAGGTACCTATCCAACTATTTGTCATTTGTTAGTGATGTCCTCCAGCATAATACCAGAGGCAAAGACTCTAATATTCACTGTTTTAAATATAAAAAGAGTCTATCGGGTAAGAATGCATTTTTATATACCGGCGTTGTTGAGTGGAACAAACTACCACAGCAACTCAAAGCCATACCAACCATAACCACTTTTTAAAAGAATGTGAAAAACAGTAGAACCTTTTTTGTCTGTATCTAGGTATGTATCTATTTGTATATGTACACTACCGGTCAAAAGTTTTAGAAAGCCTACTAATTCAAGGGTTTTTCTTTATTTGTACTATTTTCTACATTGTAGAATAATAGTGAAGACATCAAAACTATGATATAACACAAATGGAATCATGTAGTAACCAAAAAAGTGTTATATATTTTATATTTGAGATTCTGTAAAGTAGCCATCCTTTGCCTTGATGGCAGCTTTGCACACGCTTGGCATTCTCTCAACCTGCTTCATGAGGTAGTCACCTGGAATGCATTTCAATTAACAGGTGTGCCTTGTTTAAAGTTAATTTGTGGAATTTCTTTCCTTCTTAATGCGTTTGAGCCAATCAGTTGTGTTGTGGCAAGGTAGGGGGGTATACAGAAGATAGCCCTATTTGGTAAAAGACCAAGTCCATATTATGGCAAGTACAGCTCAAATAAGCAAAGAGAAACAACAGTCTATCATTACTTTAAGACATGAAGGTCAATCAATACGGAACATTTCAAGAACTTTGAAAGTTTCTTCAAGTACAGTTGCAAAAACCATCAAGCACTATGATGAAACTGGTTCTCATGAGGACCGCCACAGGAATGGAAGACCCAGAGTTACCTCTGCTACACAGGATAAGTTAATGAGAGTTACCAGTCTCAGAAATTGCAGCCCAAATAAATGCTTCACAGAGTTCAAGTAAGTCACATCTCAACATCAACTGTTCAGAGGAGACTGTGTGAATCAGGCCTTCATGGTCAAATTGCTGCAAAAAAAAAACACTACTACAGGACACCAATAAGAAGAAGAGACATGCTTGGGCCAAGAAACATAAGCAATGGACATTAGACCAGTGGAAATTTGTCCTTTGGTCTGGAGTCCAAATTGTAGATTTTTGGTTCCAACCGCCATGTCTTTGTGAGAGACGCGGTGTGGGAGAACGGATGATCTCTGCTTGTGTATTTCCCACCATAAAGCAATTCAAGGTTCACATTCAAGGTTCAGAATTCAAGGTTCACTTAACCAGCATGGCTACCACAGCATTCTGCAGCGATACGCCATCCCATCTGGTTTGCGCTTAGTGGGACTATCATTTGTTTTTCAACAGGACAATGACCCAACACACCTCCAGGCTGTGTAAGGGCTATTTTACCAAGGAGGAGAGTGATGGAGTGCTGCATCAGATGTCCTGGCCTCCATAATCCCCCGACCTCAACCAAACTGAGATGGTTTGGAATGAGTCAGACCGCAGAATGAAAGAAAAGCGGCCAACAAGTGCTCAGCATATGTGGGAACTCCTTCAAGGCTGTTGGGAAAGCATTCCAGGTGAAGCTGGTTGGGAGAATGCCAAGAGTGTGCAAAGCTGTCATCAAGGCAAAGGGTGGCTATTTGAAGAATCTCAAATATAAATATAAATTTGATTTGTTTAACACTTTTTTTGGTTACTACATGATTCCATGTGTTATTTCATAGCTTTGATGTCTTCACTATTATTCTACAATGTAGAAAATAGTAAAAATAAACAAAAACACTTGAATGAGTAGGTCTTTTAAACCTTTTGACCGGTAGTGTATTTGTGTAAAAAAAATAGGGACCACAGTGGAAATACCTTTTTAACTGAAAAAAAAAACAACAATCAATCAATCCAAACTGTGCAGTGGCAATTTGATGAACGGAAAAAACATCCGTTACAAAACACACAAAAAYGTTGAATGACATTCAGAGATTGTCAAGCCAAGCCTTCTATACTGGGTAAGCCTACAAGATAGGGAGGGATGTATTTTCTGTTTTTCGGGATTGACATGGCCTATTTGTTGTGGTGTTGAAAACGCTAACCATGATATTGAAGCGCCTCACGTCGGTACGCTTTGTTTATTGGTTATGTGGTGCATTGGCACAGAGACCTGTTACTGGAATATCCATTGCATATATTTTATATAATTATAAATATGGCATCAAAATGTTGAACATCTGATTTCCCGCTAGCTGATCATTGTCTTCAGCTGGCTCTGATCGTAGTGTAAGCCTAATGATATAGGAAGAGAGAGTGGGCTCGTCTGTGGTGGTCGGCGAACCCTCAACCTTCTGGCCGTACGACTGCATGTCGTCGACTGGGCCACAAAAGCATGCTGAAGGTCAAAGTCAATATCCACGTATATAAACAAAGGATCGCTACACTGCCCTACATTGGCAAAACACAGTAACCACGAATTTATATAAAAAATATTTCATCTGTTGTAATGGCCAGGTATTATCTGATTCATGTAGTATTTGTTCTTCTGTCAGGAAACTAAGCCAATTGATCAGAATATGTCATGGTGTATCAGAAATTGCTGTCTGTCTAAACAGAAAAAGAGTCAGATTTTGCCGTAAAAACAACTGTGTTGCCTTTGTAGGGCAGTACTGTTGTTGTTATTTGTGATCTTAAATAATAGGGGAGGGTCATGTGAAAATATGATCCCTCCCGCTACAGTAAATGTTGAACCGTCCCTAAAGACTTCAGAACAAATTAATAAGCCATACATAACACATTGATAATGGATAAAAATGTGATGACTATGATCAGTGCTTGACTTAGGCGAAATAGGTACTCATTTTGGGTGCCGGTTCTGTTTGAATTTAGGTGCAGGAACTCCATAAGAAACACATTTTAGCCAAGTCAAGCACGGACTATGGTATGACTGATATGTCGTTTCTCTTCAAATAAATAGTTTTAACCCCAAAATGTGCCAGTATCTTTTACACCACTGGATGACGCTCCAATCTTCCAAATTCCAACAGCCCTCCCTCCAGGCGATTAATTGTGTTGACGTCAGCTGAAGTGAAAGAAGGAAGCAAAGCGCTCAGTGTGGAGCCGTCAGTAAAAGTGGTTGTAGCGACAGCTCATAGATAGTACAGTGTGACCGACTCTCCCGCTCAGTGGCAAAATACAGTGCGCGTGGAAATACATTTGATTGAATAGGTATATATATACATTGGATAGAGAGGAATAACGTTGCTTTTTGACTATGGCTGATGTCACGCAATTCAACGAGGGGACCGGGGACTTCGCGAAAGGGTTCGCTCGTAAAGGAGCTTTGAGGCAGAAGAACGTCCATGAAGTGAAGGACCACAAATTCACTGCGAGGTTCTTCAAGCAGCCGACTTTTTGTAGTCACTGCACCGACTTTATCTGGTAAGCGATTTTCCTCTCCAGACGGCCTTTGCCTGTTGAACGTTTGAGAACTCCGCTGTCTTCTCAACCAGCTATTCGGTTGTCACTTTCCCTACACAGCTAACTGTGCTGCACCGTTACGTATACTTTCCTTACTGGAATGTTTGGTCTACCACGCCAAAGCTGGACTTCTTAAAGCCTAACATTTGACTGTAATGTGCCTCAATGCAAGTCCAAAGTAAATGAATCCGTTCTGCCTACGGTGGGCTAGATTCATTGTGTACATTGTGATTGTGACAGCGCGCCTACTTTGATGTTTGTTACAAATGGTAAAAGTTGTATTTCTCCTAGTCCTCATGTTTTTTGATAAGTATTTTTAAATAAATTGCTGCCAACGAACTATATAGGCACTTAAACCCGAAACACAAGTGGTAACTATTCAGGCTGTTGGGTGGTTGAAGACGCACCCATGTTGACCAACCTTCCTCTTTTCAAGGTGGTGTGTTTGCTTAACTATGTATTGATAGCTACAGAGATATGTCATCTTGAGTGAGTGAACATAATTTCACAGTTACGACCTATGGCCGCTAAAATCTTAAGTAATGTGTAATGATTCTTGGGAAACACCTTAAACAGTTTAGGCTACTTGCTTTTTTGACTCCGAGTCATGGAGACTACTGCTGTTTCTGCTTGATATTACTAACATGTTTGTGTATCTGTCTGTTTCATGCTACTTGTTATTTCATTACTCACTTTCGTCTCTTTTCACAGGGGATTTGGAAAGCAAGGATTCCAGTGTCAAGGTAATGAATGATGTCCATTCACTCAGCTCCAGTCCACCATGCAGTGTATACTCGTGTGTGTGTGTTTTTGTACTGCATTAATTCAAGAGGACCAGTCAATTTGACTTGCATAGACTAAAGAATGTTGCAATTTGTATTGGACTTACTTACCTTTCAAAGAGTTTGAGATATATGGTAGGCAGTGTTCCCTCTAAACTGCACAGGCAGCTCCCATCAGACTGCAGCAGTCTTTTTTTCTTAAAGGGGCAGTGTTATAATTTGAGAGGGCCTTGAATAAGCTAAGTAGGCAGAAAGTAGCATAATTGGTCTGATTCTTTGTAATAATGGTATGGGAATAATAATGCATTTTATTTTGTCAAGTGGTTTATTGCATCAAAAAACACAACATTTTCAATCACCACCTTGTCTGAAGAACAAGTGGATAAACAGGTTTTTTCAAAAGTCTCATGGAATGTAGGCCTTCATTGAACACCACACATCGGCTGCTACTGTAGGCTTAATGATAGAACAGCTATTTCCATGTTAAAATGTTATGGGATGCATTTTTCTCCATTGTTTTTGAGGATAGGCCACRCTGGTAGGCCTACACGATGATCAAATAGCCACAGTAGCTTACTTGGCCGCTGTTAACAGTCAATTAAAGCAGGTACAGCCTCAGTGTTCACAGTAAACACACGCCAGAAGTGGCACAGAATTTTCACAACATTCAAGTTTGCGCTTGCATTGACAAAAGAATGTTGCAATTCTTATTGGAGTTACTGTTTGAGTATGATGTCTTCCTTACACACACACACATACACACACACACACACACACACACACACACACACACACACACACACACACACACACACACACACACTGGAATATGAAGTCGTAAATAACAGAAAAGAATGGTTAAAGTATCTGTGAGGAAGCACTCAGAAGGTCTAATCACTCAAAGAAATGGCATGGATTGATGTTGTGACTGTTTTCTGTTTCCTTCCCTTTTCCAATCTCATTACCATTTCAAGTAATTTGAAGCAGTTCTTTAAAAAAAAAAGTTATTTATACATGTTTAATAAGCCAATGACTTGCAACTTAGAGACTTTGAACTCTCTTTACTCTCCGGGTGTTTTTGTTTGAGTCTCAGGAGTTTCTTCAAATGCACTTTGAGACTTAAATCATCTTAATTGGATTTATGCAGCTAATACTAGGGAATATCTTGACATTTAGTGGTTGTCTGTGTGAAGAATTAATTGTCTGTGATTTAAAAATAAAAATAAATGGTTATTTATGATATCAAAGTGAGAACATTTACAATGCTCTCCTCAGCTCTTGGGAAAGACGGACCTAGTTGTTTTGAGGACTATTTGCTAAACGTTAAATGGAGAAATTAATTAGCATACATTATTCCCAGCTGACTAACTGGACTGACATGAAATCAAATCACACACGGCAATCTCATGGATGCCAGAGTTCAAATAGGCCTTGTAAAGGAAACAGAAATATGAGATTTTCTCTACAAAACCAAAGCCCTATGGAATAGGGTGCCATTTGGGACTTAGAATGCTGTACTGTAGCCTGGCAGCTGAATCTGCTTGCGCTTTAACCAGGCTAGGTCAGAGGGGTTAATGGCATTTGCCTGTAGTTTGCCAAGTCTCCTTAGTCAGAGTGGGTATGTGTCTCTTCCATGTACCATCAATAATCTCAAACTTCTTGTTTACCGATTCCCGTCTGTTCAAAGGCACTTAAATCTTTTGTCTTACTCATTCCCCCGTCTGAAGGCGCACATACACAATCCATGTCTCCKATTGTCTCAAGGCTTTAAAATCTTTCTTTACCCGTCTCCTCCCCTTCATCTACGCTAATTGAAGTGGATTTAACAAGTGACATCAATAATGGATCATAGCTTTCACTTGTATTCACTTGGTCAGTCGATGTCATGGAAAGAGCAGGTGTTCCTAATGTTTTGTACACTTAGTGTATATTTCTGTATTCAGATTCAGTTTTCTAGTTTTAGACGGCAATTCTTTTTAAAGGGTAATGTGTTGCCGTGGACATTTAGTGAAAATAATGCTGCACTAACTCGAGCCAAGTCTTCACTAGCCAGACGTTTATTTTATGTTCTAAAAGCATTGTGGCCTGACCTGAAGATTTTAAATATAGTGTACAATTGTGGTGCTTAGAGATTGTTGTTGTAAGTCCTTGATTGTAAATCTGGTTGTAAGCCACTATGGATGAAAGTGTCCGATAAATGACTATTTAATGTGTCTGATATCCCAAGACCGTTCTCATGCAGAAAAGAGAAYCAACAGTAACTCCTCTGGAGACATCAAAAAGGAAATGGATCATTACAGTACGTTATCTGCTGTCTRGATCTGTCTAACATTTCTWAAGCTGACAATTAGCTTGGCAGCCAGAGAGKGAAATGTTGGTTRGCTGGAAAAGTTATTCGTTTCTTGGAATCAGACTTTTTCTTATTATTTGTAAGCATTTCCTGRATGGATGCACTTCCAATGAACTGGTGTAATAACTGAGAAAAACCCACTCTCATCCTTTCTCTGGAAGATAAGAATGTGAGCAAAGCAGGACATTTTCCTAAGGAGCAAACACTTCATTAACAACGTTACCGGTTGAATGCCAGTTAAGTATGTTGATATGCGCTTAAGTGGTGTCCCCCTCGGATATATGCCATCCTCTGAACATGAATGGTAGTGTAATGTGGAAAGTGGTGATCTTGCCAGCCAGTGCTGAGAGTCCCTGCCTCATGGTAAGTGCTGCTGCTTCAGCCAGCCAGGATGATGTTAACCTGTGATCATTGAGCCGTTGGTTGAATGTGATCCTTTCTGAAAGGATGTCTTCTGAGAGCTGCTGTTAAATGGCAGCAAAATACATCCATTTGCTGGAGTACGAGGATAAACACTCACCAGAGAAGGCTTTTTGATCTCTTGGGGGTTCAGAAGCCCCTTGTCTGGAAAATGACTGCTTTTATTGTTGTGGAGTGAGCGTGAGAAAGAGTGTGTGTGTGTATWAMGGTTGCACATTTTGCGGGAATATTCAGAGATTAACTTTCCGTGGGAATATATGGGAATTAACGGGACTATATGGGAATTAATGGAAATATATGCTAATTAATATTAATACCATTTAAATTTAGATGTTTTTTTGCATTGGATTTATTTACCATATCATATGGAGACGGAAACATAAACCTTTTACATTATCATAAGTAGACATAATTGCAAATGATTAAATCCTTCCAATATAATTTTTTTTTWAATAATTTAATTACGAATTGAACTTTAATTGAGTTGACTCTTCACATGGGATGATTTCACTGAACAACAAAATAAATGGAATATTGAATGATCCCCAATGATCCATCACATCTCCCAAAAAACGTTTTCAACATACATCTGTAAAATGATAGTTTCTAGACTAACGTCTTCCTCTCAGGCTTCCATGTCTTCTCCCTGGACCTCCTCAATGTCCACCTCTTGAACATCAGACTGAGGCCTCATCTTCACTGTCACTTTCCAACCTTGTTGAGGATGGCTCGTTGCCCCGATGGCCACCAATTTTTCAACCCTTGTATTGGTCAGCCTGTTGCGAGCTTTGGTGTGTGTTCCCAAACAAGGACCAGTTGCACTCTGAGGCGGCTGATGTTGGTAGGATTTGAAGGAGGAAAGCGCCTCATATCCACAAATCCCTTCCACCAGGTGGCTGATGAGAAATGTTGGCACGACTGCCATATTGCCTCTACATCCCAAAGCCCTTGCTTGGAAATGTACTTCGCCAGACTGCCAAGAACCTTGCCCTCTTCCAGGCCAAGGTGGCGAGACACGGTAGGGATGACACCATAGGCCTTGTTGATCTCTGCACCAGACAGGATGCTCTTGCCAGCATACTTGGGGTCCAAGATTTACTCTACGCTGTGGCGTGTATGGGCTTCAGGCAGAAGTCTTCACACTTCTTGATGTATTTCAGAACGGCAGTTACCTCTGCTAGGAGCAACAGTGAAGTGGGCAGGGCAGTTTGGATTTCTTCTCTTACATCTGSGTGTTGCTGAACAGCTTCAATGTGGTGCTCTTATTCTTCTCACTTTGCTTGGTGAGGTAGATTGCTGCTATAACTTGATAACCATTTCCTTGGCTCTCTTGTAGTGTATCCATTGTTGTCGGTGCCATGATGTCCTTGAGGAGCAGATTCAATGCATGAGCAGCACAGCCAATGGGTGTGATGTGAGGGTAGGACTCCTCCACTTCAGACCAAGCAGCCTTCATGTTCGCAGCATTGTCTGTCACCAGTGCAAAAACCTTCTGTMGTCCAAGGTCATTGATGACAGCCATCAGCTCATCTGCAATGTAGAGACCGGTGTGTCTGTTGTCCCTTGTGTCTGTGCTCTTGTAGAATACTGGTTGAGGGGTGGCGATGATGTAGTTAATTATTCCTTTCCCACAAACATTCTACCACCCATCAGAGATGATTGCAATACAGTCTGCTTTCTCTATGATTTGCTTGACCTTCACTTGAACTCTGCATCCAGACAATGAGTAGATAAAGCATGTCTGGTTGGAGGGGTGTATGCTGGGCGAAGAACATTCCCGAAATCTCTTCCAATACACACTGCCTGTTCGCGTCAGAGGTGAACCAGTTGCATACACAGCTCGAGCAAGACATTCATCAGCATTTCTCTGATTTATATTCCTCCATTGAGTCAAAAAAAACTTCTGATTTAAGAAGGACCATGAAGTAGAGAGACTTTTGACATAGGTTGCTTGTTGTGAGCTCTGCCGCTGAGGGAACTTTATGCACTTGGCCAGATGATTCTGCATCTTTGTTGTATTCTTCACATATGATTTGGCACAGTACTTGCAAATGTACACAGCTTTTCCTTCAACATTAGCTGCAGTGAAATGTCTCCACACATCAGATAGCACCTGTGGCATTTTCCTGTGAAGATTAGAAAAAAATGAGTAAAAAACAACAAATACAATTCCATGTACAGATAAATAGTTAAAGTTAGATTAAACAACTCCTTTGTAAGATCAATGTTGTAAAATTAAACATGGAAACAGGTGAATTAACACTCCTCAGTTAGCAGGCTCAAGCAAGCTAAAACCCACATGGTAGCAAAAACTAACTCGCAGAAATTGTTAACAAGTTAGAAATGATTTAAACACACTTTTCTGTAGGCTACTATTTACTAGTTAACAAAAAATAATATATGTCATGTCAAATATATTCACCCCACCTGGTATTGTACAAAAAATTTACCAGAAAGTATGTAATCCTAGGCTCAGACAGTGTAGTAGTGTGGGCTCATTAGCATCTCATTAGTGTTTAAGATCTTGAGAATCAGCTGTACATGTGCAGTGCACTCTTCCATCACATGTGATGGAAGAATGTACTGTGCATGCAGAGGGTTGCAATTCCATTAAATTGGGGATAGTTTAACCAAAATACACCACAAGACCTAGAATTGCCTTATGTGTATCCACAAAAAAGGTTCACTGTTATAAGCTAACTCTTCTGATGAATTTAAGCAAAATTCCCAAAATTCCAGGGCTTCACTTCCCATAGAAAATTTCTGGAAATTTACTGGAAAGATTCCGACCCTTTGCAACCCTAGTGTGTATACTTGTGGGTGTGTTCCGGTTCCTGCATGCATGTGTGTATCGTGAATTAGAAAATTAGAAAATCTCTGTCTGGTATTAATACATTTGTTGGTGTTCAACTGTGAACTCGACATACAGTATCTGTGTTTCCAACATTTGTTAAATCGTTGCTTGCGAGACATTTAAAATGTGCTTGTCATATTGGTCTCCATTCTAAAACCATTAGCTACCAATCCCCCGTGGATTATTTCATATCTGCTCTATTTAGACCACCTAAAGCAACATTGTTGATTAAGAATTCAAGATCTCTTCCTATCGTTCCGTTYTGTCAGAAGCCTTAGCCAACAGAGATATCATATCCACTAGCTAACACTCAACAAGTCTTTTCCTTGGTTTGTAAACCGACACCTCACGGTCACAGTTGAGCTGTGCTGTCGTGTCACTACCATGTTACTCGCCCTCTCCAATTAAATGTTGAGCAAATACAACCAAAGTAAAGGTGAGGGGTGAACAAGCCCTCATGTTTACCCAAGTGCAAGTTGTCACCATGTGAGATGGTATCTGTGCCAATTCTTGTTCCCCTCAAGCAATCCTGTTTCTGCGGAATCCAATTCCACAAGTGAACCTGCAGGCGTTTGTATTCATATCCCAATTACATTGGAATTGCTGTTGCCACGTTGTAAACGTGTGCATAGCTCCACACCCAGCRTCTATAAACTGTACCATTTAAAACATGATTGCAGTCTTTCATCCAAATAGTAAGAATGTAGGTATTATCGCTAATATTGAATGGAGGAGTTAGCGTAAGCATTCTATTGATGGTTATTGGCCCAATTGAACATTTTAAGCCCACCTAGGCACATCATATACTGTACCTAAGCGTATATCAATTGATTCTAAAAATGAAATTACCATTGAGAAGTCACCTGCTTTTAGATCTTACATAATCTCCTGGCAGGCTTGTCCATACATTGATAGCAAATATTGAAACCATGTTAAACCAACCATAAAACCATTGGCTTCAAAACGACCTACCTCAGATGGGCRTTTAAGCGTTTCTCTCTCTACTACTACCTTCTCTTCCATTATGGATGGAGAAATGAAGCCCAGGGAATAGTGTCTTCATGGATGGCCATGGATGGTTTGAAGGGTTGATGGAAGGGTAGACTGGGTCTCCTTTGACAGGTGGTAGTGGAGTTTACCCGACGCCTTCCAATGGTCTGTGGTTGGTGAGAGTGGACGAATAATAGGTTTCTACGTGTGAGAGGAGCAATCTCCCAAGGGAGTGTTAGGAGCAGAGCAATGTCTAGGAATGTCTAGGGAACATGAATGAGATATGTGTGGATGGACAGTGTAATGTCCATGGAGATATGTGTGGATGGACAGTGTAATGGTGCCATGAGATATGTGTGGATGGACAGTGTAATGGTGCCATGAAATTGAGTTTTTTCTCTCTTTTGAACGTAAACAGTCAAATTAGGTTAGATCAGTCCAGACAAAACATGTTATGAAATACCTGAACAAATGTAGACAAATTGAGGTGTCCTGCATATTTACATATAGAAAAGGTTTCAAAGTCATGTTCTCTCTAGTCAAAACGACTTAATACAACCAATAACCAGGATGATTGTCACACGGTGTACCACAGACAACCAAGCCTGTGTGTCTCTGTTCACTTTCATTGTGTTTGCAGACATGCACGTTGGGGCGGCAGGGTAGCCTAGTGGTTAGAGCGTTGGACTAGTAACCGAAAGGTTGCAAGTTCAAATCCCCGAGCTGACAAGGCACAAATCTATCGTTCTGCCCCTGAACAGGCAGTTAACACACTGTTCCTAGGCCGTCATTGAAAATAAGAATTTGTTCTTAACTGACTTGCCTAGTTAAATAAAGGTAAAATAAAATAAAAAAATTCTAACCAAACATTGACCTAGAGGTTCCCTGGAACCTTCCCTCCCTTTTGATGAACAGTGGCCTCTCAACCCGCTCTCAGATCACGCTCCTGTGCTCCGGGCTTSTTTAGACAGTGCTAAGGGAATCCTTGTGCACATCCTGTGTTGACAAAGGATGGAAAGGTAAACTCTACCCTGTGTCCTTACTTTCCCCCGCAGTCCAGCAGGTGTGTATTCTAGTCCTCCCATCTCCCATAGGTACCGAGGACTCCCATCTGCCTTCCCCTGTTTTGAAGTTTGTTTCTCAGCAGTACATTTTTGAGCAGGTCTCACTTTCTATTGCTGTAACGACTAGTTTCAGAGAGACCGATTTCTAGGTCTAGTTCCGGATTTAAAACATTCTCAATGGAGATTCTCCATCGGAAGTGCTATTTAGTCCAGGACWAGGGCTAATCTGTGTCCGAGAAACCTTTCCTTAGTATCCAAAAACCTTTACGGCCTCCGTGCGTAGGTAGGTAGTTTGTTATGGGGGACTACAGAACTCCTCATGTAACTATTTGGTCCTGTTTCATCTATCAGCCTCTCTATGCTTAACTTGAACCTGAACCTGTATTCTGCCTGTACTTCTGCAAGGTACAGTTCTTTTTTTTCAATTTTTATTACTGACTCTTTGTTAATATAGAGTTTGCAAATGTTTTGACCAAGACGAGTGACCATATASTCTTTCCCCACCATATTTCCCCTGGGTTTAATAGGCCTTATCTACTYTATAGTGAATACCATCTCTTCCTTAGGGACGTGTGGTGGCTTTATCACAAAGTCCACTTGAAATCAACTTTAATGGACAGTGTTGGTAGCTGTCAGTGAGGCAGGGTTAGAGGGAGAATTTGCCATAAACAAACCCACTGCTGACACCAGTCGACAGGCAAAGGCCAACTGTGTCAACCAACCAGGGTTATGTGATTTATGCTGGCGCTGTGGATTACCAAACACATTGCCCTGGGCTATGCCTATAGGCTTTGGTTGCAGCCAGCGCATCGCCTCGGAGGCTGTGGATTGGTGCTTTCACAATAGGGCTCTCCTCCCCTGGGCTGAGTGCCAGAGAGCTTGGCCGCTACAGTGCACTCTGCCTTGGGTAGAGCAGATGTAACCAACCCTTCTCCCCCCCCCCCCTCTCTCTCGCTCCTCATTATCTCCATTCCACAGCATCCTAAGGGAAATGATCAATAAAGCCCTCGGTTAGCGCCAGGCTCATTCTTATGTACTCTGAGAGCTGAGGTCATGACCCAAGCTGATGATTCAGATTTAGCTGCTGCTCATCACAATAGTGAAAGAGAATACAGAGAGGGCTGCTAGTAGTGTGTGTGTGTCTCTCTCTCTGTCTATCAGGTTAGTCATCCAATCCACTCTGATGGCAGGGGTAACCGGGCAGATTAAAGGGATGATGTGAATACGCTGGCCCCGGGAGTAAAACCGCTTAACCTCCTAAACCTTCCATTGGTACAGCCTCTAGATCCTCCTTCCACCGTAGGACACACAAAACCTAGACAACCCCTCGTTTCCAGCCCACGTATGCACACAGATACAACAGCACCTCTTGCCCCTAGGGCTGAGCAGAAAGAACAGAACAGAGCGATCCTCCATTACATCCGTTACCCTGACAGCTATTACAGTACAACAGCTGGATATCTAGGCTCATATCAAACCCCTCAACCACAACTTACTTTAGTGACGGGCATTAAAATGCTGTATATGGACTATATCTGTTCATCAACTCTCCACAACGCACTTTAGTGCCGGGCATTATTAAAACGCTGTAGACCTATATGGACTTTCTAATAACATAATACCTTGGTTTGAAAGCGAGGCAGTGATGTCATTTCTTTTGTACATACTAAAGTCAAATAGGCCATAAGCATACCCGAATGGCCTGAGAGCCAGGCAACAACCAAGCCGGGGTCATTTGGCCAATGCATTAGTAGCCAGGATGCCTGTGTCATGGATTGTCTCTACTTTGTAAATGACTTGCCATCGCCACTGGTTAATCCAGGCCATTTCCAGGGCTGTGTGGGTGGATTATGGCTTTAGATCCAACAGAGCTGCTGTGTCTGTCTGTCTTTGTGGACATGGGGAAAGCCTGCATGGGCGGAGATCCCTTCAAAACAGCCCAAATGTGTTAATACTACCGCTGTGTGCCTTGAAGCTAAACCAGACAGGCAGCACCATGCTGTGATGGGGGATCCCCAGAGAGTTGGAGCGATACCCAGCTACCCACACTGACCAGAAATGACCTTACAAGACAAACGGACATTTTGGATTTCCGTTAAAACCTCTGTTTTTGACAATGTAGCTGTACCGTATGGAAATGAAACCCATCCGTTCATGTTGAATTATTTACTCACTAGGGGAAATGCTTTTTGATATGTGAACAGGGTACGTTAATATTAGTGTCAGTGAAATGTAGCCGTTTTGCGTGCCAAACATGGCCAGATGTATTGATGAGAGACTGTATTTCAGGGGGATATGCTTTCAGACCACCCAAGACATCTCTGTATAAAGTGCAATTGAACATAATCATGAACCAATGGACTAAGAGCGTCATTATCTACCTCTGTGCACGTTCATTCAAATCTTGTTRGCCAGAGAATTCCAGCAGGGTTGGAAATGCATCCACGGACACCTGTATGGCATGAGATAATAGCCTACTGTTTACTTGCTGATACATGATTGATCCAAGCCGGTTTCGCAGTATGGGGCTTTGAAGTGACTAGGCAAGCAATCAAACAAAGAAGACAGCCAGAGCTTTGATGGCAACCCTTGCCGAGACAGGCAGAACATTTTAGTTGTTCAGAATCACTTTTCTCTTGGTCGTCAGCCTGAAATCAAATATAACAGGTGTTCTTGTTCACATACATTTCTTCTCAGAGAGCGAGTGATGGAAAAAGGAGGAATAAGTGACAGAAAAGGGAGACGGGAGGAGAATACAGACATAAGGCCCTTAGGACTATCACCAGTGTCTACTCCACAGTATGCTTTGTACTCCCGCTACTCCTACTCTAAGAATAATATTGACAATGTTACCGCTGGCATCCTACACCAGATGACGTCATACATCAGATGAAAAGCTCCCTTTGCTGGACTATGTTTTTCCACTAGCAAAGTGCCGGAAACRTTCCCAKACTAATCCTTGGAGCCAGGTCCTTTGATCTTGTTGCCTTGTCCATTGAGAAGATGCATCTGCACAGTGCAGCTCTCATCCCAAAGGAAAGAGGCTGCTAGGTTCTGGAGTGCGTTTGCTGGGGGACCTTAACGCTTCTTCTGTCATACAGTTATGACTTGGCAGGCTGGTCATAACAGAATCAGGTTGACAACACACAGCCACGCCAGTGGGAGAGAAAGCATAAGCATACAGGYTGAATGGGAGTGTTGAGTATGTCATGTGTCCTGATTTGCCAGGGTCCTTGTTCGCTATGGTTCCGCATCACGTCATGTCTTAGAACAGACCTAATAACAGACCTAAACCGTGTGTTGTTCACGATAATCCACAGGTTCTCATGTCTTATTGCTAAAATATAGCCAGATTTAAGAATCCGTAATCAAATATTTATTAAGTTGTACTTTTAAAGRTGCTGCATGTATTTTATGTGAACSGACAAAATTCACATAGAAATATGAGTTATAGATCGGTCATTCTCATTGAAAGCAAGTCTAKGAAGCGGTAGATATCTTCTATGTGCGCTATTTCTATGCTTCCCGTTTRGTTTTTACTTCTTTTACTTTAAGTTTTGTACACCAGCTAGAAGCAGCCTAAAATACAATATTTTAGATGGCACAATGATTCTCTACGCTATACTTGCTCGTTTTGTCACGAACTGAAATTAGGAGAACTGTTAGAATTTTAGCTACCAGGAAATGGCGTAGCGATTTCTGCATAGTGCATCTTTAAYTTGTCAAACTATTATATTAAGTTGTATTGAACTGCTAGCTTATAGCCTAGAAATTACTTTCAGATACCAAGATGCTTTCTGTCTTTTCAATGGCTCTTTTGCTTATCGCTCACCAGTATTGTGTTGTCAGACAAAGAGATGCATTGAAGGTGTCATCCAATTTGACTCATGTTTACATGGTCTGGGCTTGTATTAATGTTGTGTTTGCGGAGCAAAATMACTCTAGGGTAAATAGAACAGAGACACTCCACTCGTGGCAACTAGAGAGATGGACACTTCCTTGTAACCTGCCAATGTCAACACGTCTTATCCTCTAGATCCATAGGCTTTCTATAGAAAGCACAAATGGGTGCTGTAGCTACTGTATTTGCAACTGTCACTTGAGCCATAATTCACATAACCTTACCTCACTTAGCTCTGCCTTGGGTCTGAATGTTGTGACATTTGTAGATAAACTGGCTTCCTTTTAAAGATGCAATATGCAGACAAAATTTGAATAGGTTGCCTAATTTCAGTTTGTGACAAAACAAGCAGTCATTGTGCAGACAATCATTGTACCATCTGAACCGCTGTGAAATATCTTAAACATAACCAAAAATACTGTGTTTTCAGATGTTTAAAGCGGATGTACAAAACTGAAASTAAAAGATGCAAAAACTAAACTTAGGAACAGAAAGCATAGAAATAGATTACATGGAACAGATCTGCRGCTTTTTAGACTTGCTTTCAATGAAAATGACAGGTCTATAACACACATTTCTATGTGAATTTGGTCGGGTCGCCCAAAATGTTACATATTGTAGCTTTTAAGTAAATTATTGAGGTGTAGGTAAGGCGGCTTACAGCATATCATGCCGCTATTCAGCTGCCTGCTCTAACAGCAGCTTTTACTGTAAATAAAGTGAATCAAATGCTTTTTATAGTACGTGGACTACATACATTAAGGCGAATCCCTTTGTGGTTATGCTCCTGAGAAGTGAGCTTATGAGGGTTTAGCGCTCTACACATGATCAATACCATGAGAAAATCCCTCTCTCTACTTAATGTGAGTCTCTATGAAAACATGGAGTGACACGCGCAAAATGTCCCACATCTGCACGCAGGGCACTTGACCATCAGCTGGATTTCCCTTTACACCATTTAACGCCGACCCTCCGCCGACCAGATGAACTTGGCAACATCATCCATTTTCTAGAGCTTTCTGGAGCTTCCATGCTACGTCAATGATCATTGATCTCTGTCGTCCCCGGACCTAGTAAGTCTTAACCAGGCTCTCTCGGGGCTTAGCGTCTAATGATGCTCTTCTAGAATGTTTTCTAGTGGATCTATGCAAAGCGTCTCAGAGTAGGAGTGCTGATCTTGGATCAGTTTTGCCTATTAAATCATAACGAATAAGAGGGGTGACCTTATCCTAGGCCAGCACTCTTACACTGAGAAGCTTTATAAATACGGGCCCTAGTTAAAGCGTAGCTTGTTTTAATAGGACTCTAACCATCCACTTCATGAAGCTGTTATGACGCATAAAGGGGGAAACTGGAGAGGGGTAAAATGCCCCCTGTGGGTCCAGGGATATGATGGCAGAGGAATTTCAACACTAGAACAGCTGGGCCTCGAGGGGACCCGTCTTCAACCTAATGAGCAGCRATTCTGACTGCAACATTCTAACAGTGTAATTTAATACATTTCATTATTAGAATACACATTTTATTTCAAATAACACGATAGCATTTTCATTAGTTTATGCTACTGTAGGCTATATGTAAAAACACAAAGCACAACTTCAAGTGTTCAATCAAATTTGTGGAGTGCRTTCGTTACAACTATGAAACAGAAACAATATGTGTTTGAACATGGTAACAGCTTCTTTTTATACTGTTAAAATAAATACCCCAACCATAAGTCAGCAAGACGCGTGGTCAAATGATGAAAACATCCGTAGCCTAAACATCATTATAAGTGTCAAGTGGCCTTGATAAATAGTGAAAGTCATCACAAAGCAAAAAGGGCATTATAATGAATATAAATGTCGATATGACAGCAGTCAATTTTTGTCTGCTTGTGCTTACAGTGCGTAATAGTCTCTGGTTTCCTCTTTATTGTGTTCCTGTCGTCTTGTCATTCTTCAGCACCGTAGTGTAGTACAGTGGCTGTGCAGGTGCCTTATTTTGTGCAGAGGGGGGGAGCTCCCGACTCCCTTTGTTCCTTGTGCCGGCAGATGACAGTGAAGATAATTATTTTGCCAAAGTAAGGTTCCACAAGCCCCCTTCCCAAATTCTCMGACATATTGAATACCGTTCAGCAGTTACAATTACGCACTCTCTCACTGTATAGCTTACTCCAAGGAGGGCAGAGTACACTGATAAGACRGTTTTGGATTCAGTGGACTGATATAGGGTACATACCATTTTTGAGATTATAATTAGAACAGATTGAGCCAGTTAAGCTTCAACATTAGGAAGGCGATTCTAATGCTTGGTCTACTGTTATGCTTTTTCCCCCCCCAAATGGTGTGTTTCGAGTACGCTCAGATGTGTGGTCCTTTATGAGAGGGGGACGCCAAATTGAGCCAGGTTACCCTTGAACTCGGATCTAAATTTAACTCAGGCTTGTAGTTACATGTCATTTAATTTGTCAAAAATGTAGGCCTAAATAACTGAMAATTCACAACCTTGTATCTTCCACATTATAATCAGAAGGTAAGACAATAGACATGGTCTCAGTTGTAAATGTTCTGTTTCACCAGAGGCCTAAACTCATATTATCAGTATCTATCAATCGTAGCACTGCGTGTGCCTCWCTGTTGTCACTTCCACCGACCTTTTCATTAATGGTCCTCTATTGAGCTGATCCAGGAACTGCTCTCATCTCGGTTTCATGTATCTGGAGTGGTATRTAGTGTTCTCAGGTGGTCCTAAGAACCTTTGCCATTGTTCTGCTCCCGTAGTCGATGATGGGGAAGCTGTGTTAGGCTAAGCTTCTTGGGAAAAATACTTTGTTTGTGAAATATCGGAAAGCACTGTGGCCGCTTTTGTTGTAGGGGAGAGTACATTTGAAGTGAAACTGAAAGATGGCGAAAAGGGTTTTTTATGAGCTCATGTTGGCCGAGATACCTTATTTTATGTAATTGCCACCGATTTTTTTTATTTTTTTTATTTTTTTATTTTTTGGGGGGGGGGTTGTTTTTTAACTCAAACGTCATCAAGACTGAATGCTATATCAAAAAGAGACCAGTTTAGGATTAATATTGAAATCCTCTATTAATATCTAAATCCTCTCTAAAAGGCTTCACCTTTTCCATCATTTCCTGGAACAGAAATGTTCCTTTAAGCACATTTTTCATCAAGTCCACGAACATATCACTCTAGCTCCATTTGACAGATTAGATGTACGGCTTGTTCTGAGCTATTGTATGGTTTAGTTTGAAAGCTCCGTACAAAAGTACACCTGAGCATGGTMTACCTTTTTTAAAATACAAAGTGGTTAGCTGTAACCACTGTAGGGACTAAAGAGGATCGCTATAACTACTGTATTAGGCGCTAACGAGGGCAGCTATGACCACTGTATTAGGAGCTACCGAGGATCGCTATGACCACTGTATTAGGAGCTAACGAGGGCAGCTATGACCACTGTATTAGGAAGCTAACGAGGGCAGCTATGACCACTGTATTAGAGGCTTAACGAGGGCAGCTATGACCACTGTATTAGGAGCTAACGAGGCAGCTATGACCACTGTATTAGGAGCTACGAGGGCAGCATGACCACTGTATTAGGAGCTACCAGAGGCAGCTATGACCACTGTATTAGGAGCTACCGAGGGCAGCTATGACCACTGTATTAGGAGCTACCGAGGATCGCTATGACCACTGTATAGGAGCTAACGAGGATCGCTATGACCACTGTATTAGGCGCTAACGAGGATCGCTATGACCACTGTATTAGGCGCTAACGAGGATCGCTATGACCACTGTATTCGGAGCTAACGAGGATCGCTATGACCACTTTATTAGGAGCTAAGAGAGAACAGCTGTAACTTCTACTGGACCAGGTTGCTCACTTCCTCAGCCTTTTACCACACAAGCTACCTAGTTATGAACTGTAATGTAGCTGCTTTGCTGGCAGTGCGATCTGAAGGAAGAATAACAAGACATTGCTTACAATCTCATTACAACATGTTGCATGCCTCGAATGCAGCTGAATGAAACTCACCAGTCCTAAATGGAATCTCAATATGGGGAAATGGCATCAGGAATGAAAATCATTTKKWTGAAAATGGGGCATATGGAGATGTGGAAATAGCCTACAAGGGCATTTATTAGCAATCTGTTTGTGTAGGTAATGCAACGTTGTGGTGAATAATATTCAGCGAACAAGCCTAGAAGATTGAAGCCAATTATGCTTCCCCCGCTTCCAGAAGTCACAGCGATGCCACTTCCATGTTATCTGAAACTTTGGCCTGTGAGCCTATACGACAACAAGCTGCCAGCCAATTAAGCTAATATTTTTAGCCTGAAAAGTACATATTTGTCAGAGCAAGCCAACCTCGCTCTACCAGTCTGTAGCTGACATTGAGGCTGAGGTGGAGTGATGGTGCTTTCTGGTTGACTAGCATAGCATAGTGTAGCCTACAGTATCATAGTGTTGTCTACAGTAGCATTGGCTAGCATAGCATAGCCTACAYTAGCATAGCATTGCCTTGCCTAGCGCTGTACTGGAGCCTGCTCTGTGACATTCCCKAGTATTAGCGGTGGCAAAAACCAGGCGCTAATCTGAGCTGCTTCCCCAAACTCCATTAATTACCTGCTAGCGCTCTGCTCTGTGACAGTGAGGGGCTTTGGGGAGGAATGTCATTGTTGTTGCTGTTTGGGCTGATYTCTGTTTAACATCAAACTCTTCATTTACACCTGTTAGCAAATTCTAGTCCATATTTTCTCTCTTTTTGTATCGTGTTCTCTCTGTTTCGCCTATACCTTTACTTTGGATAATATGACATGAGCTTWWACACTTCTTCAATCAGAACGGCCTYACACATTTTTCCTGACATTTTGTTGAACAAATGCTTTTATGCKATTCTCAAAACACTTCAGCTGCACTGTTTAGGGGGTAAATGTCAGACAATTTTATAGACTGTGGTTGTTTTCCCCTTATTTATTTTACAGTCTCAGTTCTAACCTCACTTCTTGCCGTGATCAGATTGCGAAGAGTTGCTTATGTCTGTGTAACTAGGGCCCAGAGTTTTTTTTTTTTTTTCTGGCCAGGTCACATGGTCAAGAACAATTTTTAAGTATAACCATTATGCACTCATTTGATGTTTCTCTAATCTCCCATCAGTTTATGAAATGATGCAGGTTTGATAGATGAGTGCATCCATCTAATCAGTCATACAGCTGGGCAGCATCGCATGAAACATGGATCCTAGCGCTAAAGGTGTGTTGGACTGTTAGCCCACTTTGCAACTAGGAGGATCAGGATGCTTTTAACATGGATATATGAAGAGAAATMAGTTATGTAATCCATAGGAGGCGCAGCCTGGCCCTTGGACATTAACACATGGATTAGTGGGGGTATTAGTGTCTGAATGCATTACAGGTCTATTAGGTAGATGATGGAGTGAAGACTAATGCACCAGACTCAAAATTACAATGTAATCTGGACTTTAATTGCCTGGATTTTTGTTTTGATAATGTTATAATCTAATGGAAGAAAAAAAGGATTTATCTAGAACAGGAACAGGGTCGAGTTGAATCTTTTTAATCCTATAATCCCATTTTAGTAGGGATGATATGGTACAGTGTAATGCATTGYTAAGAGGCTGTTCTTATTGTTGTGTCTGCTACGCAGATTATTTTCTTTGGAAATGATGGRGTTAAGCAGCCACAGACAGCATACAGACTGCCATATCAAAAGAATATGCAGCGAAAAGTATAAAGCACATGTCAAAGATCTTCTATTATGRGATATAGGCCTACATGCATAGTGTTGAGACTGTTTGTGCAAACAGCATTCATTCGACTTAGTGYGAGTTATTCTCATTGTGTGGTTGSTATGTTTTTTAGAGTCTGCTTTATTGTTGAAACACTCCAGGRTSTCAGAGGAAGGATATATTTCGGGGGGGGAAAAAACATTTTTTAGGGCTTCTTTCATTTTTTTCATATTAAATCACTGTGACAGGCTCTGCTTTGCAGTAATTTCCTTCTTCAAACCTTAAAAAAGAGAAATAGAATTTGCAGCGTTTTTTGTACCTTGTTTTTAAAGGCCTGGGGGGCTTCTTTTCTTCTGATGTGGCACTATCCATTTGGATATGATCCTMGAACTTGTTATCTCTGCATCTGTGATATGTGCACTATGGTTGCCAAGGCAGCGGGCTTGGCTGGTCCAGGTTGAAAGTGGTTAYGTCACAAATGGCCCCCMTTTCCCTATATAGTGCACTACTTTTGACCAGTMCCCACTATGTAGGGAATAGGGTGCCATTTGCGACGCAAGCAGTGTGTCCTCCCAACTGGTACTGCGAAGAGACAGAGGCCAAGCCATAGTGAGGATATAACTCTCTGTTCAACTTGACAACACTACAAATGCATAGCATTTTCACTCCAACATAGAACATATGATGATTTTATTGATCATAGTCATAGAGGGTCGTAATTCTTAAGTCCGCCTGCTTGCAGGTCTGAGAATATTTGATTGGTTCCCAGGAAGCATTGCATCCTAGAATATTTCWAATTTCTCTCATTTGATTGGTTCCCAGAAAGCATTGCTTCCTAGAATATTTCTAATTTCTCTCATTTGATTGGTTCCCAGGAAGCGTTGCGTAATAGACCTCTTCTAATTTCTCTAACTTCCAATCCCGACTTTCCATCTGAAAAGGACCTTATTATGGAACCACAGTCTTGTTGTTGTGAAGGTTGAAATAGGTAAGGGACAATGGCATAGGTAGACACTTCGGTAGCAAGTTTGCGGTCAGCACAATGTCCACCTATTATTGGCAGGAATTGAAAYATTCCTCTGTGGATTTGAATTGAAATGTCAAGTTATTAGTTGAGCTGCGATTTGAGGCATTAGCTGCTTCCATCCTTTCAGAGCCAATATCATTGTGTGTGGGTTGATGCACGCTCTTTGCTGCATGGCCTTAAGGGAGACAATATTTGCAAATGTATTGACATMTTCTCCATTGTGCAACCACAACTCTGATGACAAGCTGCAGTTAGTCTCAAACATACACTTAAAACTAATACAAATACTGCAATTGCTGTCTTCCAAGTTTTCATTTGAGTCACATGGTTCATGAACTTAACATTGCGATTTTAGAAAGACTTTAGAAAGATTTTAGAAAGCGTTCTCAATGTGTCCGCATTCAGCTTAATACATATTTGAAAGTATATAATGTGTTATCATCAGGCTTCACATATTCAATTGAATTTTTTTTTCAGTCACAGAGTAGTGCTCTATGCATACATTCAACATCAATAGTCTCTCGCTCTTACATTTACTGAAAACCCGCTCTCGGAAAACATTACCGAATAACTATCGACCCATTCTCCTGTGATTTCCTTGAGAACTCTGCCTCTCTTTCCACAGCCAATGTCTCCAGCCCAATCTAATGGGCTATACGCTTCAGCCTTGATTAAACTATCACACTGGCCCGGACAACACGCAGGGGGTGAGATGGAGACATTTCTGTGTGTGTGTGTGTGTGTGTGTGTGGGTGGTAGAGCCATTCCCTCTGAGCCATGGAGCTTATGGAGTCGCTAATAGGAACTGTTCAAAACGTCACATCCAATGACTCCAGTGGAAATGAAGCCATAGTCAAGTCTCAGTTCAACCTATAAACACAATTTCTGTGTTTATTAGATTCGTGTGATCCTGGTTTTGATTACTGCTGTGTAGAATGTGTCAGTGGTGGATATATGAAGAGATCAACACATTCTGCTCCCATAGGGCGGCGCACAATTGGCCCAGCGTCGCCGCGGGTTAGTGTTTGGCCGGGGTAGACCTTCTTTGTAAATAAGAATTTGTTCTTAACTGACTTTCCGAGTTAAATAAAGGTACAAAAATATATAAGGTTACTACTAACACGTTAGTAGTTCATGTTCTATACATTATGCAGTTAGGTAGGTATCTATTATTAAACGATGCAAAGTAAATGAGCATGTAAAGTACATTCAGTAGATTTGCACTCGTCAGACAGCGCATTGGATTTGCGGCATTGTAGAAGCGCATTGGATTTGCGCCATTGTAGAGCACACTGGATTTGCGCCATTGTAGAAGCACACTGGATTTGCGCCATTGTAGAAGCACACTGGATTTGCGCCATTGTAGAGCCACTGGATTTGCGCCATTGTAGAAGCACACTGGATTTGCGCCATTGTAGAAGCACACTAGATTTGCGTCCACGCGCGACAGAACTGAATCGGTAGTGGAGATGTTACACGTGTCTCATTGGTATTGCAACAGGTTGTCACTGTTTTAAGTCAACTTTGTGACATGGAAAGTGAGCGACGCATATTGCAGGAGTATGAAAAGGCTTTCGGGAAGGCGTTGAACAACATCAACACAGTTCTCACCTGGCAGGTTGTTTTTGCACGGCACGCTGTAGTGAGAGTGGAGCGTAGTGTTATAGACGTGTCAGTGAGGTGAAATGCGATCTTGTTTTCTCTCACCTCCTGACCACAGAACATCATATCACTCCCACTCCAGCGGGGAAACTGAACTGAGCCTTTGTTTGTTTCTAGACTCAGTGCTATGCTTTGTAACAACGGATAATGTATGATTTGCAAAAGTTACTACATTACCTGGTTCTTTGCATTCACAGGCTTATGTGGCATGGGGTTTTTAACATTTTGGATCTGAATCCAAAGTCTATTACCTCTCTGTGGGTTGGCAAAGGACCAAATGCAACCGTCTCAGTCTGAATGACAATATCAAATGCAACCGTCTTACAGTCTGAATGACAATATCAAATGCTTGTTGGATTTGATGAACTCAGTTGCATTCTCCAGTAGTTCCACCCGATTCATACCAACTCAAATCGTTCACAGGCCTAATTCATGGCAATATCAACCACGGACTAGATACTGCACTCTGTGTCATACATGCACCTGATAACTGGTACGAGTCAGAACGGTTACAATGGGAAACGTTCTAGGTTGTTTTTGGCGTGTTATTTCCTGTGGTGTTTCTCATGTGCGCCTGCCTGCTTGGTGCACTGCTCCAGGGACTCTGCAGAACGTGTTCATCGGGTCGGTGGCTTTTAGCCGAGGTAACCTAACCGCTTCCTGCCCTCCTCAATCCTCACCGTTGTTTACTGTCTGGTCTTTTAATCCTGCTTAATCTCTCAACTAGAGCATTAAACTGGATTCAGTACATTGTTGGAACCTGGGTACTATTAAGGGTAGTTGCTTCCGCCAAAGGGAGGGACGAAATAGGCCACCTCCATGTATTGTATTGGCATTTTCGTCAGCAGTTGCTGTGTTTTTGAAGGTCTAAAAATGCATCTCTGAATCGTGCTGACGAAGATAAGACGAGGCAGGTTTAGGAAGCAAACTCTGGTAGATTAAGATGTTTACACACACTAATGCACGCACGCGCCCACACACACAGGCACACACACAGATCCCTCTTGTCTGAGAGACTTACCATGGGCCTAGAGGGTGTGGTGCAGGGTTTTGTTTAACTTAATTAAGGTAGGGAATTGGGATCGTGGCGCTATCACGGCTCAGCGTGTCCCGCGGCTCATTTGCTAATCCCAGACAGCTCTGAGAGGTGGTAGTAGTAGAGCCATTTATATTCATTAAACACATCCCCTCTAACATGCAAGTGCACATGAGAACAGTGTCACACACACTTTAACACTAGACTACACACTCCAATAAAATACCCTTACATGTCAAACTATTACTCAAAACCCAATGGGAAGGTATACCCGTCTCCACTTTACTTTGTCGACGCCTTAAAAGTTCCTCAGAGAGACAACAGGAAATMAGATGGATCCTGTTGTGACTCACCTATAGCCTGGAGGTGTCTACAAGGTCTCTAACAGCAGCGATGTAGTATTACAGTAGATGGGCCCTGAGTTTTTCCTGGTCAGGTCACATGGTCATAGGAGGCATYGCTTTGACCATACAGGAAGWAGTGCAGAGATGGATGCCTGATGTTTTTGTATGAGTATTTCTGTTCGTCTGTCCTCCTTGCAGCCTGGTAGTGGAGATGACCCCCGTCATCAACACCGCTATCCAAACATTAGAAGCTGTGTTTATTGTATTGAGTCCATAACCCACAATTTACCCCTTCGTACCCTCCCTTCATCCTCCTTTTCTACCCAGTGCTGACATCATCCAATAAGGGGGGGGGGAAGCAGTGGAAAATAATACCTTATTTTTATGTAGATCTTTTTAGAGTTCCTGACTTCAGTGAATTTCCATTCAATAGTTTTGACCGTAGTGCAGATTAACCAATATATATTTTTTTTTGCGAATTACTGATATGTACTTGTCTGATCAGGCTAATGAGGGCATTATTGTGAACAGCGGTGTGACGAAAAATAGTATTTTTAGTCGTATTACCGGTGATTCAGTTGAAGATTTTTGGCACACAGTATTGTGTTGAGAAGCTTTGGGACAGATGCAGCACGTCTTTTAGTCAGAACGGTACAGTATAAATTATGTCCATTGTGGTATGGGTCAGATTGACCCGCACAGTTTAAACTCACTCAAGATAAAGAATCAAGTAAAAACAGCCCAAAATTTATTTTGTCTTGTCCGACCTTTCAGGAAGAAGAAGTACAAGAACATTTGATTAACATATTTCCTTTCTCACGAACAAGCATTTTCTGTTTGGAGCTCATTTGTGTYTCTGTGTCAGAGATCTGCTGCTCTCYCACTGAGAAGGAGAAGCTTGGGAAAGCTCCTTTTCACCCAAACATCATTATAAAAGTGCAACCAGAACCAGTCAAAACAAAATACATCAAAGACACTTGTTTATTTTGGACCTGTGCAAATATCTATACACATGAAAGCCTCTGGGTCAAAATGACCCACAACATCATTGTAATGAACACAGGGGAGACAGAGAGCTGGTTTGAAGCACAGAGCGCAGCAGGTGTTTATTGCAAAGGACCACAGGAGGAGGCAGGTAGCTAGGTCCAGGGGCAGGCAGGTCATACACAGGGGGTCCAAAAGAGCAACAGTACAGGCAGGGAAAAGGCTAGTAACGTAGTCCGGGAGATCAGGCAATAGGCAGATAACAGGAAATCCGATAGGCTAAAGTACAGGCAGGGAATAGGAAAAAGGCATCGTTAGTGAGGCAGGCAAAAACTATCATACACTGGATGAGTAAATCACGGGAAAAACCAGAGCTCTGAAAGACGTGTGTCACAAAACAAACAATACCTCACAATGATGGAGTGCAAAGACCTGAACTAAATAGTGTGTGATAATGACATACAGGTGTGTGAACAGGTGATTAGAACTCAGGTGATTGGTATCTGGAGAGTGAGCTGCGTTCAGTGGATCTAGGTGTTTGGGAGTGTGGGCTGGAAAGTGGGCTGCGTTCAGGGGATCTATGTTTTGAGGGTGTGAGTTGGAAGTAGACGTTACAATCATGTTTGTATACAAAATCTACAGACATTCCACAACCAATCAGTGTGTCCACATTTTGAATTTACGTTCATGACCCTAAATGAGGAAAAATAATTTGAGAAAATGAGAGGTTAACTAGTATTTTAGACAACTCACAAGTGGAAATGGGTCAAATTGACCCGCGACATAATAGGAGGGTTAACTGAAGCCTTGTCATTGCTGATGCACATACAGCTCGATGGAGCTTTTTAGCTGCAATATGCTACTTTTTGGGTGACCCGACCAAATTCATATAGAAATGTGTGTTACAGACCTTTCTCATTCTCATTGAAAGCACGTCTAAGAAGTGGTAGATCTGTTCTATGTGCGCTCTTTCTATGCTTCCCGTTCTTAAGTTTAGTTTTTGTGCCTTTTACTTCCGGGTTTTGTACACCAGCTTCAAACAGCTGAAAATACAATGTTTTTGGTTATGGAAAATATATATCACAACAGTTTAGTTGGTAAAATGATTCTCTACACCATATGTGCTTGTTTTGTCACTTAAACTGAAATTAGGCTAACTATTAGAATTTTAGCAACCAGGAAATGGCGTAGCGATTTCTGCACAGTGCATCTATAAATTAGGCCCGTGACATGTTACCACATTAACAAGCATGTTGGCTAATTTTGTCATTTTGGTGTCACTGCAATCATGAAACCCTTCAACATGGTCTGTCAATCTGTCACTACACCTCCAAGGTATTTTCTGCTTCACAGATTCCATGTACCTCATTAGACACTGTGGAGACCAACCTGCAATATGAAGTGTAATGTTGAGGTGTTTCAGTGAAATATAGCTACAGTGTCTTCACAAACTGTTGTTAGATTTGTCTTAACACCTCAAATGTTTTAACACCTAAGACATCTTAACACCTAATACGTCTTCACACATGTAATGATTTATCCTAATTTATGACGTGTTATTTGTCCTTGGAGAAAAGACTATACGTTGCCTTGGTGATGCCAGGCTCCATTTCTGTTTTGTTTGTGGCATCATCTCAATTTCTCGGGTGGTGTGTGTCAGGTGCTGGCAGGATGACCATATTGGGCCGTTATTACCCCAGCCTACGCAGATCTTACGTTTAAAACTTGCATGGCAGCGCTGTGGCATTTGCCAACACYTTCTCACTTTCTCTTCTTGTCACTGAACAAAATGATTGAAGTGAGAAGACACACACTGATGCGACTTTAAGCGGTGCGCCATGTTTTGTTGGTTAAATTTAAGCTCCATATTCTCCTTATAGGCTTTGGCAATCCTCCAAGAATGCGTATATTTGTCAAAAATCTGATTTCTCCAATTATCTCATGTATTGGCTTATGGAAGAAAAGTAAATAGTCTCTCTGAAGACGAGAAAATAGTCTCTGAAATGTTCCTTTCTAAATACACATGGTTCTCCCATATTGTCCTTCATTGGRTTTATCTCCTTCATGCTGCCTTTTGTGCCTCGTGGTTTGCAAGCTGCACTCTAGATCAGCCCAATAATTTCATTTTCCTGGGGAAAATTTGTTCCGTAGAGAATTCCGGCCTGAGGCCTGTTCCCYAGCTCTAATGCTCTGCTTTGCTGTGAAAGCAAACAAGCAAGCGGTGCTCAGCGCGTCCCTGCTGATGAAATCAGTCAGGCTCCAGGCGTCGGCCACCTCTGACCCTTGCTGACGCCATGGCAACGGCCAGGTTGGTGTATGAGGCTGGGTAGTTGCTGAACCCGTCATAGTTGCTGGCTACCGTCACCATCATTTCATATCATTTCAGAGTCATAGTAGCGTGTGCCCAGAAGAACATGGGTGTAGTGTTGTGACCACTGGTTGACCTTTGGGATGTGATCTGCACTGTGTGACGCACTCCCCCAGGCGGGTTGTGTTGTATCTTCGGCTCAGTATCACTTCAAATGAGCAACACCGGTAGCAGACTAGCCTAGCAAATGCTTGACGTTAGATCCAGTTAGATCTCAAGCCCTGAAGAGAGAGGGTKAAAGTTTGTAGGTGTGTACTTACATGTGCCTCTCTCAGAAAGAGATGTATAGAGAGAGAAACAGTGAGAGATGGATAGCAAATACAGACAGACTCAGAATGTCAGCGTCTCAGAGACCATGTCGCCGCCACCGCATCAAATCTCTCTATTTGAGCTCACTCCCCATTCTAGTTTGCTGACATTTAAACAGGACTCCCACCTGAAATCTCATCTAGGCCACAGCTCTCCAGCTCCCAGACATGGTTTCACAAGAAATCAATAGCCTTTTCTACTATAATCTGAATGCCCTGGTCGAGTCCCAAATGGCACCCTATTCCCTATATAGTGTACTTTCCTTATTTTCTTTAATTAAAGGGATTTGGAGCATTGAACAGGGCTTCTGGTCAAAAGTAGTGCACTCTATAGGGGCTAGGGTGCCGTTTGGGACACAGACACATAATAGCACCGCTATATAACGGCAAAACCCCTTCCATTATGGGTTTACTTTCGTGTCTGGATTACTACTTATCACCTTTTCCTTGTCATTGGTTTTGGATGTAGTTCTATTATGGATGTGGACTCTATTTCAACCCTGAATATTTCTTAGTACAACAGTGTTGTTTGAGGTGCTAGTGCTTATGCTTGATCAATTAGCATTCATTTGGTTTGATGTAGTGAAAGGCCTCTACGAATTAGCAAGTTGTATTACACCTGCCGTTTCTCAATAAGACCGTGTTAGCGAATGATATCCGGAAGCATATTTGGAGTTGCACACAGACCTTCTGTATTTCCTCCTCCGTTGACTCCTACATGCTCAGTCAGTAATGGAAAAMGCACTGGTAGAGGAGTCAGATGCAGCATACATTATGCATTAGCCTATCTTGGTCATTAGCGTTAATACACTGGGTGATGAGCTTGTTAGCATTAGCAAGAGTGGCTGTTAAAGCTGCAATCAGCAGTTGAAACAATAACAAAGCGGTATTCCCGGTAAAAGCTGAGGGATGGGGCTGGAGAAATGTAACCACTCTCAAACATTGGAGTTAAACAATCTTGTATTTTTGTACGACAATTGAACTTAGCTCATGGGGCATTTTATAAGTCATATTCTTCAAGAATCAGTGGTTACATATCATTAATTCACAAGTCAACCAAATTGATGTAGCAACTGCAGATTGCCCCTTTTAAGATCAAGGCTAACTGTGTGGGTGTGGAGTATCTCTGATACATTAGCCCGGTCACCTCGGCCTATTACCGTCTCATTGGGAAACGGCGTGGTTCACCCAGTGATGTCACAGCCCACTCCATACATTCAGGGCTCCCGAGTGGCGCAGTGTTCTAAGGCACTGCATCTCAGTGCTCGAGGCATCACTACAGGCCCTGGTTCGATTCCAGCCTGTATCACAACCGGCTGTGATTGGGAGTCCCATAGGACAGTGCACAATTGGCCCAGCGTTGTCCGGGTTAGGTTTGGCCGGGGTAGGCCGTCATTGTAAATAAGAATTTGTTCTTAACTGACTTGCCTAGTTAAATAAAAATCAAATTCAGCAGCCTTCTCTAGTTCTCATACCATGATGATATAGCCCAAGTGATCCCACCGCCAGCCAATGAAAACGCACCCATGGGTTGCCCACACTGGCTTGAACTCACTGTCGTGTTCATTAGGCTAGGAGTACATGGACTTGAACTTGTCCAATAACAAACACACATTTACTAAATTCAGTTTCAAAATAATTTGCAACGGTGTACCCTACTGAACACGGCCCTGGTTGTAGGTGATGGGTTAGACCTATGGAAGCTTGTATGAAAGGGAATATTATTCTGCTCTGGTTGTCCTATAAGCAACACTGTCAGTGAGTTGAGACTAACACGGGTACAAATAAGACAGCGTGGCTTTGTAAACATGTAAGGTAACACCTCTGCAAGTGAAAACCCAGGTATTGTGGTTGTGCTCAATGTGTTACAACAGTGACTGAGTCTTGCGTCCCAAATGGCACCCTATTCGCTATATAGTGCACTACTTTTGACCAAGATTAGTGCACTACATATGGAATAGGGTGCCATTTGGAATACYTTCAAAAACAGAAACCTCATAATCCACTCAGTCCTCCCGGTTGTAGGCCTATAGCATTGTGCTCACTCATTTATTCATTCATTCATTCATTACAGTGTATGACTGTTAAAAGGATATTAGGCAACCATTTCCTCAATAGAGCCAATGCCTTAGGCTGCAACTGTAACCACACTGCTAATGACTGTCTACTACACACATAGACAGCCTGTTAGTCCAAAGGGGAAACAACTAGGCAAAGTGAAGGAATAAGATGTAGGGTTTAATTACGTTTGCTACCCTGATGAATGTGTGGTATACCCAAACAAACAGCTTAGTTGCAGAGCTAAAATAGGATTTGGGTTTCGAAGGGCGGAAAACCAATGGACTCTATATGAATMAATCAAGCGTTCAGGGAGAATAAGTGTAGCCTTACCAGTTAGTTTACATGACATCCATCACGGCTCCGGAAGCTGGCTGGTACCTTCATGGAACTCCACAACTACGTCCCAAATGGCTCCCTATTCCACCATAGAGCTCTGGTCCAAAGTAGTACACCACAAAGGGAATAGGCAGCCATTTAGAACGCTTCCTACAGTCCCTCTCACTACAGAGCTACTGGCCATTCCTGCGTCAAGATAGCCGCCTGATTCGGCAAGCTTACATACATGAATGTAAGCTTGGCTTGCAAGTCCAGTGTCAAGATCCTATCCTGGTTAAACCAGACTGAACGCTACACTCACTCTTCTTGGCAAGTGAAGTGAAACAATAGATCAGTTAGGTTAAACCAGGCTATCAAGATCCCCCTCCCATTCCCTTGCAGTCAAGAATGTCATCTTCACTTAGCTGCATTGTCGGCGATTACAGTACATATGCCACAACTGTCCTAGCTTGACTGGCACTGACGGCCAGGACTGTTAGCCAGAGGGGGGCAATTGAACGGTAAAACTGTGTCCTTGGTTGGCATAGAAATAGATTGACTAGAAAGGCAGGTATTTCTGTCATGTCAGATGTCATCAAGGAACTTTGACTTGAATGGGACTGTCCATTCTAATAATTGTATATCTATGGTGGCTGGAAGTGATGCACCGATATTAAATTTGTCTGATACCGATATCGATATTTTCCTTGCCAAAAAAACCCAATACCGATAAACAATATTTAACATTTTAGCTGCCTTTTTAAGCATTCTAGTACAGTGAAATAGTTAACACACACACACATGGATGCAGCGGTCTAAGCCACTGCATCTCAGTTCAAGAGGTGTCACTACAGTCCCTGGTTCGAATCCAGGCTGTATCACATCTGGCCATGATTGGGACTCCCATAGGGCGGCGCATAATTGGCCCAGCGTCATCCGGGTTTGGCCGGGGTAGGTGATAAAATAATTTATAAGGTTTAATATAAATGATTAAATAATTCTACCCGGAAACTTAACCATTAGGGATTAGAGGTTATGTAGCATGGACAAGGAGTAATTAAAAATATTAAACATAGGTCCAACTAGGTTGGACTGGGGAAGAGAGGAATGTATGTGTGTGCCTAAGAAAACACCTAGAAACAATTCAACTATGGTTGAACCGACCCGGCTATAACTCTGGGAAGATAAGATAGGACAGGGAACACCCCTCCAGGTTTCCTTTATCTGGGGGGGACTGGAACTGTCAGCTGGGTAGTGAGAAACTGTGGTGAGAATTCTGGAGAAGAAGATAGCTCTCCTAATGTTAGTGTGCATGTGTGTGCGTAGGTTAGAAGTATGTTATAAAAGGAACAWCTTTGTATATGAACGGTAGAGCTCTCGTGAATAAAACTGGGTTTGACTAATTGTGAGCTGGGAATTCTGTCTGTTTCATTTAAACCAGAACTTTACACACTCTGGGTTGCAGACCGATTAGGATAATTGAAATGGATGTAAATTGATCACGAAATTCTATAACAGTAGGCCGTCATTGTAAATAAGAATTTGTTCTTAACTGACTTGCATAGTTAAATAAAATGTTACACACACACAMACACACACACCACACTGACTAAAAAGTTATTTTGTTGGCATTTACGTATGTCCCCATTARCAGRAAAACATAATCAAAWCCTATTTCTTTCACTTACTTGCTGTGCTGTTTCGTTGTTCATTTGTTCAGTCGTTTCATTCTCAACCAGGATTTCTCATACTATAAAACACTGTTTGTGTCTTTGCGTGTCAAATAAGCTCATTGACCAATCAGGACCTGAATATGACTGCTCGTCACATAATACTTACACATTGATTACGCTGTCACTCGTAATTCATATGTCACAACGATTCATGGATACATATACTATGATGCTGGTAAAGTTGTCTCACGCACCTACAGTGCTGGTCATAAAAAAAGCTAGCTAGCTCATGGATGCAAACAATGTTCTTCCCCAAAAACATAGCAAAACGACATCTGTTTCAGTAGCTATATAGCTAGGTGTCATCATCTAAAATAACCCTAATTTATAAGACAGTTCTTATTTGATTAACCTTTTCACGCGTGAGTTCCAAATATCTCTAACCCTGCGTGAGGTTTTTTCATGCGTGTGATGTCAATACTCTCACTGTTCCAAAATGGGATTGTTACACAACAGGACAGTTATCCGCGCTGCCCGCTAATTATCAATAGGCTATGTTTCAACTTGCCAGAAAATAATTTGAAATTGACAAGTTTTATTTTCTAACAGTTGAAATTGAGGTGTGTTCCTCCTCCTTGTTATTTCGCATAAGAAGTAGCTCACTCTTGCGGACAATTTATGTTTGAGGCTTTACTGAGCGTTACACTTCCCTAGTGTTTCCCCAGATCAAGTATGAAGAAATTGCGCATCTCTAGTCAGAACAGGCCTTGCACAAACATTTTCCCCCAGCACATTTTCTGGCAGGCGCCCGCATTGCCTTCATGGGTGTTTGTCTTACAYATTGGACTTTGGACATGTATGCGTTCCTATCAAAGTAAGTGGCTTATTTTCTTTATATCGTGTTGTCGTTTCTGCTGTAGCACACCAAATGTATGTATGGATCATAATTATTTACTGTTTAATTAATATGTTTTCAAGTCATGCATTCCGATTCTTGCATAGATTTTGTAATGAACACATATGATGTGTGTAAAATACTTGAATGTTGTACTGACTATATGATGAGCTAATGCTAAGCTATTAGCTGGCTAAGTGTGGCGCCATGTTTGTTGACATCATACAATGCATTCTGTTTGTCACGTAAGCGTCTGTCAGACCAAAGATATAACYAGGGATAGTTCACTCGACTGACTTGGTGCCTTCAAGACAACTGTGAACTCMGAAAAATACTAGGTAAAATCACGACGTCAATGAGCTTCAGGTCGGAAAGTCGGAGCTCTAGAAAGAAGCCRGAGTTCCCATGTTGGAATTCCGAGTTGGATGGGAAAAATTGGTTTTAATGAATTCCYCCTTTGAGTTGTCTCGCTGAAATGTTCTTACTCTTTCAYATGACTGCTCGACTTGTTGGCTGCTCSATCCACACAGCAGACATTGTGGGCTAGGTTAGGAATGCTGTGTTGCACGTGTAGAGCATATATACGTTATATAGGTATGCACGTCAGCTTTGGCATTGGTTTTGCACCGATACCGATGTTGGCATTTTTTGCTAATATTGTCCGATTCCGATATGTTCACCGATATATATTGTGCATCCCTTGGCTGGTATTGTAACTACTCGCTGCTGCTCTTAGGGCTTTGATAATAAACTGCCTCTGTGCTGATGAAGCAATAGCCCTCGAGGTAACACAGTACCACAGACAGGAAATAGGGTGCCATAACATACATATTGATGTGCCTAACCCAGAGGTGCCCAGTGTATTGTAGGTGTTTTATGGCGACGGCTGAACTTTGCCCTGGGTAATAAGGATCCTCAGATGTTATGGTGAGGTCASAAGGTCATAGGGGAGAGACGGGAACTGGCTGGTACGGAGTGTTTGTCCAAAGCTAATCTTTATTGCTCATAATCGACCACATTCTCCAGGTATTTGTTCAAGGACAAGAGGAATCGTAGAGATAGAGATATGGTATGTGTGGATTTTTTATTTCATTTTTATTTAACTAGGCAAGTCAGTTAAGAACAAATTCTTATTTTCAATGACGGCCTAGGTACAGTGGGTTAACTGCCTTGTTCAGGGGCAGAACGACAAATTTTTACCTTGTCAGCTCGGGGATTTGATCTTGCAACCTTTAGGTTACTAGTCCAACGCTCTAACCACTAGGCTACCTGCTGCCCCAGGTAGCCTAGTGGTTATCCCTGACAGGATAATCCTGTCTACTGCAGATTTTTTTTGAAAACATGAAGAACTAAAAAAGTTTTGCTACTGCTCTCAACATTGCTGCCATGAAGTTAATAGCGCTATCGACAAATCTCTGCGGGAAAACGTTGTGATAGACTACTTTCTGGGGACGATCATGCCATGCTGATTCTCTCTGACCTTGAAAATGAATCAGACAATGGGGAAATCCCTGATTTAGGTAAAATAAATAAAAATGAACCAGACATTGTAGAGTCTTCTGGTGACAATGGTGGGGAAGACAGTGTTGTTGACTGAGTTTTGAAATCAGTGGAATGCCCGATGGAAGCAGAGAGATGATTGCCAAATGCGGAGAAAGTCCAAAAAGAGAACACAGAAAGAAGGCTGTTGTATAAAACACCTGTCTCTGGATTATACCTTCAAACTAAGGGAAACCATGGCATTCATGACAGACGGAGAAGCGTTCATCCATGTATACTGGTAAGAGTCTAGCTATATTTTTAGATATTATACCTTTCTAATTTTGTTTAAGTTGTTTTCATTGATAGTTAAAGCGTATTYTTAGCTAGCTAGCTAACCTTAGTTGTCTGGCTTGCTAGCTAATGTTATGTGTATGCTCTGTGTAGGAGCCTTAGCAAGAGCCCCTTAGTTTAGTTGTAATTCTGAGTTGAATGACCGTTCACACACATTTCTCCTAGTTGTTTTGAATGCGGCATTAGAGTTGGGATTATGATTCGTTGTTTAGCTCGCTACAGTGGTTTGTCCTTTAAAAGTTGTAGTGTACTGCTGCACAGCTTGCTGCCGCAGAATTCTATGGCACGTTATTTAAGTGCCAACCACTGGTACCATTAATGCTAGTTAGTGCTAGTTTGACCACCAGAGGGCATCTTTGAGAAGCATTTGATAGCCTTCAATAGTGGCTGTACTAGAATTTAACTTTTTTTTGTAAGAACATATTATATGGGACTGATTTTAAGAAATTTCGCTTAATTAAGTTGATTCATATTATGGTGTTTCTACTCCAAGAAAAAAGGAAAAGCCCTCTGGGTTTCCATTAGGTTGGAACGGAAAGTATGGCGCTGTACAAAAGGCCCAAATAATATTTGTAAAGGCCAAAACATTTATTTGTGTTTTTAGAGGGAGAGAAAAGCTGGGCCAATTGTGCGCCCCCCTATGGGACTCCCAATCACGGTCGGATGTGATATATAATAATAATAATAATAATAATACTAATAATAATAATACTTTTTGGTGTATTATTTGTTTTGTATTTTCTGGTGGATTAAACTGAAATTGCAATCAGTCACAGCCGGTTGTGATACAGCAAACCTAACTAAAAAAATACTTTTAATGATAGAATTTTTCCCCTACCCTCCTTCTAGGCAAGTCTATTGTCCAGCTATGTATATCTGTGAGAATATCCAAGTTTTTAAAAATAATTCTAAATTATTAATAATAATAATCGCTTTGTTTAAAAAATAACAATGTTTTGGAAGTTATTTTGTTTTCAAATAACGTAAAATGAGCGAGGAAAAAGGCCGTTCTTGAACACGGGGTGAGACATTGTTACTAATTTGTAAATAATGCCAGTTTGTTATTTAGAATGATTTATTTCTGTTTTTATAGGWGAGCAAAACCAAAAACCTACAGTGATCTCATGGGTCTCCCAGTCGAGGCCATCTGTAGCAACACAGCTTGCACTACTATGTAGTGTCTTAGACCATTGCGCCACCCAGGCGCTGCACAACGTGACCGGTCSGGAGTGGGCTACAGTACAATAATCCGATCAAAATAAAATAATAAAAACCTTAATGTAAACAGTTTTAGTAATACTMAAGTCGTGCACAATTATCAGTTTCTATTTAGGTTGATCTCGCCCATTCATTGTCAGTTAGACACATTAGCGCCTTGGGACCCAAAAGCATAATCAGTGCTATAACTCCCCCTTGTGGTGGTCTGGAGCAATGAAGTGCTGATGCAGGGTACCATACTAAACCACAAATTACCTCTGGTAAGTCCCACAACATAATTGCAAAACTTTTAGTGGAGCAACCACTGCAGCTACATGTCTAAACAAAAGACTCCACTATGCAAGTAACCATTTCACTGTGCTGTTTATATCTTCTGTATCTTGTGCATGTGACAAATAAACTTGTATTTGATACAGTGTGTGAAATCTTTGGATGTTTACTACACTGTGAATCCTTAAAGAGACGGATGGGGCMAAGGCTTGATAGGGTGTGAACGAGACTGAATGGGTGTAGGCAAAAAAGAGCTCTCCAGTACTGTAGGTATACCAAAACATTCATGGACCCTTTACAAGTTTATCAACATTCAAAGCAGAATTACTTTCCCATTGTTTCTCAACTGCAGTGTATGATATACAATTTTCTAGCTCTGAGTCTCTACTTTTATCCAATGTAAAAATAAAAATCAAATCAAATTTTGCAACAAACTCAGCAAAAAAAGATTTTTTTTGCCTACACCCATTCAGTCTCGTTCACACCCTATCAAGCCAAAAAAAATCATTTTTCAGGACCCTGTCTTTAAAATATAATTCATAAAAATCTAAACTTAACAGATTTTCATTGTAGAGGTTTTAAACACGGTTTCCCATGCTTCATCAACAATTAATAAACATGCACCTGTGGAACGGTCGTTAATTGCCTACCGTCTGTAAGCTGTTAGTGTCTTAAGGTCACAGTTATGAAAACTTAGGACACTAAAGAGGCCTTTCTACTGACTCTGAAAAACACCAAAAGAAAGATGCCCAGGGTCCATGCACATCTGCGTGAACGTGCCTTAGGRGTGCTGCAAGAAGGCATGAGGACTGCAGATGTGGTCAGGGCAATAAATTGCAATGTCCATACTGTGAGACGCCTAAGACAGCGCTACAGTGAGACAGGACGGACAGCTGATCGTCTTCGCAGTGACAGACCACGTATAACAACAACTGCACAGGATCGGTACATCTGAACATCACACCAGCGGGACAGGTACAGGATGGCAACAACAACTGCCCGAGTTAGACCAGGAATGCACTATCCCTCCATCAGTGCTCAGACTGTCCGCAATAGGCTGAGGGAGGCTGGACTGAGGGCTTGTAGGCCTGTTGTAAYGCAGGTCCTCAGCAGACATCACCGGCAATAACGTCGCCTATGGGCACAAACCCACCGTCGCTGGACCAGACAGGACTGGCAAAAAGTGCTCTTCACTGACGAGTCGCGGTTTTGTCTCACCAGGGGTGATGGTTGGATTCGCGTTTATCGTTGAAGGAAAGAGCGTTACACCTAGGCCTGTACTCTGGAGCCGGATTGATTTGGAGGTGGAGGGTCCGTCATGGTCTGGGGTGGTGTGTCACAGCATCATCGGACTGAGCTTATCATTGCAGGCTATCTCAACGCTGTGCGTTACAGGGAAGTCATCCTCCTCCCTCATGTGGTACCCTTCCTGCAGGCTCATCCTGACATGACCCTCCAGCATGAAAATACCACCAGCCATACTGCTCGTTCTGTGTGTGATTTCCTACAAGACAGGAATGTTAGTGTTCTACCAATGGCCAGGAGAGCCTGGATCTCAATCCCATTGAGCACGTCTGGGACCTGTTGGGTCGGCGGTGAGGGTCAGGGCCATTCCCCCAGAAATGTCCGGGAACTTGCAGGTGCCTTGGTGGAAGAGTGGGTGACATCTCACAGCAAGAACTGGCAAATCTGGTGCAGTCCATGAGAGGAGATGCACGCAGTACTTAATGCAGCTGGTGGCCACACCAGATACTGACTATTACGTTTGATTTTGAACCCCCCTTTGTTCAGGGACACATTATTCCATTTCTGTAGTCCATGTCTGTGGAACTTGTTCAGTTTATGTCTCAGTTGTTGAATCTTGTTATGTTCATAAAATATTTACACGTTAGTTTGCTGAAAATAACGCCAGTTGACAGTGAGAGGATGTTTCTTTATTTTTTTGCTGAGTTTAGGACCGAATCCAGGCGGTGGGTCACATATAGGCAAATTCACTGGCTTCTCTTTGGGAGGCCTGGAAATTTGTCAATGGAGAAATATGTGATGCAAACAACAGGCTGTAGAATGAGTCTGTCCATTGGTCACTATTTGGTGTTTAGAGTAGGGGCATTTTTCAGACAGAAGTCGGTAYCAGAGTTGTGGTTGTGCTGCATTTCGCCAGGCGACCCGGTTTCTGCGGCGGGGCGAGGTGACAGCCAGCATGAAATCATCTGTCACTTTCTTAGAGCGTGCTAATTTTAGATTTGTTGCGTCCCTCCCCCACGCAAACACTCTTGCCACATGCTCTCCACTGTCCTAGCTGTGACATGTCGTGCCTGGTGGTTTAATAGTGACGTGTGTGTGTGTGTTGGTATGTTGAGCCAGCTCACAACATCTTTCCCAGGATTCAGTTCTCCTGCTGTTGATATCAATTGCCGGACACAAGTCACTGGGTCTACTGCTGAATACCCCTCGATCAGTCTAATGGCTTTATAAGAATGGGATGTGGAATTGCATAGTTGTCGTTTTGTGTATAGCAGCTGGGATAATTTATTTATTTATTTCAATGCCGTCCTCCTCTCTATAAATTCAGAAATTGCTTCCCTGTTGACGTTGGCATGTTCAAGTCTGAGTGCTCAAATATCCCAGGGCGTCTTGGGTGACAGTGTGAACCAAACAACATACACTTTCATATGTATTCAAAATACAGGTTACAATTTTTATGCCAGTACACTTTACGCAATGTAGGCTACATTTGCCTAATATCCAGGCTGCCTAATACCCAGACAACTAAGCAGAAGTTAGCATTGCACAAAGATGGTTGATCCAATCCCTCTCTTTCTCATTTGTTTGAGGTCTCCTATCTCACATAAGTCGTTTTTAGTGTCACCCAATGACTGATGCATTGCATTGCATTGTATATGCACCTCTTTTTTCTTACGACCAAATCCCAGCCTTTTTCTGACATTACYATCGGTCTCCTTGTTTTGCCTCCATTTGAAATGTCCTGCTATTCTGTTATTGGCTGTTGGCCTTAGTGACAGGCAGTCGTAGGTTGTAATGGATGACGGGGGACAATGTGTTTTAGCTGCCTCGGGGACACTGGATGACGCTGTGAAAAACAACAACACAGCCCAAAGTAGACGAGCCTGATGGGCTGAGAGCGGCGGCTCATCCATCAACCACTCAGGTCTGACACCTCCCCAGAATGGCCTAGTTATGACGACCCAGTTACATCCTGTTGTTGGGGAACGGTATATTACTCCAAGGAGCCTGATAACACAGGAAGAAACACCATTTTTATTGGGGGGGGGGTTAGAAGTTACCCAACACCTGCTCATTGGAAACCGTAGCTATATTACACCACGAAGCTGGATGACACAGGAAAATACACTATTTGTTATGTGGTGCGATAGGTTACACAACARCTAATCATTATAAACCATGTACAGTATTACTATTTGTTATGGGAGGCGATCATTTACACAGCATCTGCTCAGTGGAAACCATAGCTTTATTACTCTAAGGAACTTGAGGACACTATTTGGATGAGTCACGATKATTTAAACAACACCCGTGCTCWTTAGAAACCGTGTACAGTATTAGGCACTACTCTATTGAACTGGATAACACAGGGGGAAAAAATACAATTTCAATACAATGCAAGAAGCCAAAAAGTTACACAGCATCTGTTTGCTAGAGAAGAAGGAATATGTGAAGTATCAAGTATTTGCCACGGGCTGTTGCATCTCAATGAGCCAGAATAATGTGAGTTTATATGCTCTGCATGAGGAAGAGGAAGACTGTTCTACAACAAGGAACTATTTTCTCTCCTGGTAATGTCGTTTTAGGCAGGATGTGGTCGCTTTTTTGACTCCGTACCGCTGCCGATTCCTCCGATCTACTTTCTGTTCATTTTCATGGCTTCGTTTTTTCGCAATCGACCGAGTGTCAAACCACGGCACAACTGTTAGGCCTAGTCTTTCAGTGTGGTATTTGTTGAGCCACATTGTGACTTATGAGGCCTCCTCGTGAGAGTTCAGTTATTCTGGGGCGGTCAAGTGTTTAGAACTCGCYCAACAAGCACCAGTGGGTAAACCCAGGATCTGTCCCAAATGGCACCCTATTCCCTATATAGTTTGCAATACAACTACTGTTGCGGCTGGTGCTCATGATGTTCCAGAGCAGAGCCAGACGAATGGTGTAATGGTAGTAACTGTGGTTGTGAACAGCTTGGATCCTAACCAGGCTCACTTACTGTACACACACTGCGCCAATGTTGACTTGTTGCTTTTGCCAGAGAAATGGGGTGTGAATAAGCCATGCCCGCATACTCTATTGTCATTTCCATCAGTAGTTAGTTGAAATGACTTCAATCCGTCATCTCAATAGCATGGAGCGTGCTGCTCAAGAGAAGACGGTCCAGGTTTAAGAGAAGCAAACTCTGGCAGATCTCTAATCTCCCTGCCTCTCTCTCACTCTCTCCCAACTCTGGCAGATCTCTATCTCCCTGCTCTCTCTCACTCTCTCCCAACTCTGGCAGATCTCTATCTCCCTGCTCTCTCTCACTCTCTCCCACTCTGGCAGATCTTTATCTCCCTGCCCTCTCTCACTCTCTCCCAACTCTGGCAGATCTCTATCTCCCTGCTCTCTCTCTCACTCTCTCAACTCTGGCAGATCTCTATCTCCCTGCTCTCCTCTCTCTCTCTCACTCACTCACACACACACACACACACACACACACAGGCAGGCTGTTGAGTATGTAATGATCTGTCTAGCAGTATGGTTCATAGGGCAGCAGTAAGTGGATTCTTATCTGGTCCACTGGTTCCGTTAAAAAGGAAGACATAAAGGAAGTAAATGCCTCGATGAGCACAGAACACAAATCAAATCAAATGTATTTATAAAGCCCTTCTAACATCTATTGATGTCTCACAGTGTGTACAGAACCAGCCTAAAACCCGAAACAGCAAGCGATCCAGGTGTAGAAGCACGGTGACTAGGAAAAACTCCCTAGTAAGGCCAGAACCTAAGAAGAAAACTAGAGAGGACCAGGCTATGAGGGGGTGGCCAGTCCTCTTCTGGCTGTGCCGGGTGGAGATTATACAAGAACATCCAAGATGTTCAAATGTTCATAGATGACCAACAGGGTCAAATAATAATAATCACAGTGGTTGTCGAGGGTGCAACAGTCAGCACCTCAGGATATAAATGTCAGTTGACTTTTCGTAGCCAATCCATTTATAGTATCTCTACAATGCATGCTGTCTCTAGAGAGTTTGAAAACAGCAGGTCTGAGACAGGTAGCACGTCCGGTGAACATGGTCAGGGTTCCATAGCCACAGGCATAACAGTTGAAACTGGAGCAGCAGACGACCAGGTGGACTGGGGACAGCAAGGAGTATCAGGTCAGGTAGTCCTGAGGCATGGTACTAGGGCTCAGGTCCAAAGAAGAAAGAAAGAAAGAAAGAAAAAGAGAGAACATACTTAAATTCACACAGGACACCGGAAAGACAGGAGAAATACTCCAGATATAACATACTGACCCTAGCCCCTGACACAAACTACTGCAGCATAAATACTGGAGCTGAGACAGAGGGGTCAGGAGACAACTGTGGCCCCATCCGACAATACCCCCGGACAGGGCCAACAACAGGCAGGATATAACCCACCCACTTTGGGATATCTTCACCATCAACTTACCATCCTGAGACAAAGCCGAGTATAGCCCACAAAGATCTCCGCCACGGCACAACCCAAGGGGGGGCCGCAACCCAGACAGGAAGATCACGTCAGTGACTCAACCCACTCAAGTGACGCACCCCTCCTAGGGATGGCATGGAAGAGCCAGTAAGCCAGTGAGGTTACGCTTTTGCTGTGAGCCAATGGGTCCAAACAAAAATAGAAAGTAGTTGTTAATCGCAGATATCTATTTGAAAGTCAATCTTGTGTTCCTTCGTTGCAAACTGCTTGACGACCCTTCCCACCACCTCCTGTAGGTATGCTCTTTATCCTTCTCTTCATCCCTTTTGTCCTTCACCCATTCTCATCCCCCAGCCTCCGCTCTTCTACCTCCGCTCTATAGCCCTCAAGCCCATCTGTCCTATACGCCAAGCCTCAGCCCTCCTCTAGCTCCTATGCCCGGCCGTGGAGCCACATATGCCTTGCTACTGGCGGTTATTAACAGCAGGAGAAGTTCACGCAATCCAGCGCAGCAGAAGACCCCCTCACGATCATCCCATGCTACTGATCACTCCGCTCGCCTATACCAATAATTCTTCTCTACTACTAACTCCCGCATTATGCAACCCTCATAACGTCAAAGGTTGTACGGCCTATGCTTCCTATATAAATCAACAATCACATTATTTACGATGTATGTCCACTCCTCCACAAGTGGCTCTCGTCTTCTACTGTCCACGATCATTAAAACAAACACCTCTGTTCCACAACCATTACACTACCAAATATTAGTCTCTGATCATTTTACTACTTACACTATAAACACCTCATACTCCTACAGTAACCACCTACGTCCATGTACCTAGGTTACCCCATGGCTCACAGCACAAAAAACTTAACTTTTTTCAACCGCAATTTTCTTGTCGTTTTAGTCCAATTAACAAACTACATTTTAAGAAAAGTACAACATGTCTACAAGATACTTTTCAGCCATTGCCTGCCTCCCCACCATTCTCCCCTAGTTAAACATTCCATTTGTTAGGCTTCCCTCATGCCTTTCATGACAAGGTTGTACTAGACGTGACGTGATACATGACTGGTGAGTGAGTGCTAGCTGCTTAGCCGAGACCAACAATCAAACAAACGGACTATACAGCTACAAGTAGTGAGTGGAGTTACAAAACGGCTATACTAAACAAGTTAAATGTCTTGCTTGTGATTTAAATGGTTTTCCCACAAACATAGCTACAGTAACCTACTTGGACACTGGGTCCCACATGCCGATGCCCTTAGCCTGAAGCCACAAGAGGCTCTTCTCGCAGGCGCTATTTCCCTTAACGTAGGAGCATTTGGCAAACCGTAGGTCAGGATTTTTGACCTCTTAAAGAACACAGCAGAATTTCTAGTATGTTGTTGTTATAACTTAAAATCGGTCGACTAAGTTTGTCTTTTTACAATGGGGGTCAATAGCAAAAAGGATGTTTTTCCCAATTTGTGGGGTTGGTTCGAGGGGAAATTCTTATTATTGTGTTAATATCGACTCGGAGTACATTCATTATGATCTATATGGCTAAAAATGTTCCTATATCAGCAATTCCTACTCTGAGGCCTTTATGTATGTGGCCCCTAGTCTAGCAGGAAAGTGAAGCCACAATATTTGCACCTATTGTGTTCTGTAAACATACCACACTCGCACACACACACAACAATCACAACCACACAAGCACACAAATGTATTCAGGAAAGTAAAAACAAGCAGTGTTTTTACATAGCCTCAATTAGAGACAGATGTAGCGTTGGTCCGGATCCAGCTTCCTCTTCTCCAAAGAAAGAAGATGAATAAAGTTGCTGGCTGGAACAAAGAATTCTGTTCAGAGTAAACCCTAACCTGTCCCAAATGGCAACGGCTATTTCTGTATATAGTTGCACTACCTTTGCATTATATAGGATTAGGTGCATTTGGATGCACCCCCAGTGGATTGTTTTAGTTTATTACAGAGTTTTATTACATTACAGAATGTAATAGAACTACATTTAAGATATCAAATTGATTATGAATGCCAAATTGACTCTAACTCTGTTTACTTTATATCGATATTGGTCTGAGTGTGCTTTGCCCTCAGGACTTGTGGTGAAAACATGGAAGACTTTGGAATGCTTTTTGTTTGTAAAATGACCATTTTAACCAAATCTATTAGCTTTCTCATACACACACACAACACACCCACACACAACACCCACACCACCACACAACGTGCCTGCAAACACACAAAACAAAAACCATTCAATAATTAAGCTAATGTTTCCCGCCCCTTCCGAAAACGCTATCCAGGAAAAGGCCTTTCTTCCCTGGTGCATGCATTTGTGAGCATGGGTGGGCCCGTTTTGGGTATACAAACGTGTGTGTGTGTGTGTGGGCACGCGGCTGCTGTGTTTCTGACCCTATTCATGCTATCCATTCTGTAACACATCCAGTTTCTCTCACACACACCACACACACTTAAACCAACACACACACACAACTTTAATAGCGAATATCACCAGCCACACCATTCATCTCCCAAGTCTATTTATAGTCTTAAGTTGAAGTCCTTCGGGACGATGTCGAGCGGAAAAAAGATTAAAGCGATTACACAACCGTGTGTATGGTCTCTTAGTGTAGTAGTGAAGGCTCCATCTCACAGCTCTGGTAGTGTGTGTGTGTGTTTATGTGTGTCTTGTGCCACTGTAAAGATTGGTAAAGAAGGGTGTTGTCTGGTTTCCCAATCTCCTGGGTGTATGTTGTTTATTGGGGACTTCATATGAAGACCTGAAGACCCCTGAGACTACTCCTCTAGAGAGAGAGAGACTAAATGTAGTCTACAGACTCTAATAGTAACTGATGTACCTGAAACTGGGCTTTTTGTTAGAYTATTTGGAGATGTTAGAGAAATTGWTTTTTGGTAAGTGAGGAACCAACCAAGGAACCAAACAAGAGAAATGGAGAGAGAAAATGCTATCCAAGTGTCTTGAAGAAGATGATTGTCTTGTTTTTTTGGTCAGCCAGTCCAATCTGCCCGCCCATTCCCCTCTCTGATAGGCTCGGCTGTCTGTTGTGAGAGATGTCCCCTGTCGTGGTCTATTGGTCTAACTGGGAGAACCACTGAGTGATGCCCTACATACCACAGACCACGTTGCTCCTTGTCAATAGACAGACCTGGCACTGTGGACATTCACATACACCTAGACACACATGCACAAGCACGCTGCACACACGCACGCAGACACACAAACACACACTTCTTCCCATGCCGCCCTTCTCCACACCTCCCCCCCATGCTTTGTCTGTTTACATCTTGCACATCCATTCATCTACCTCTTCATAGAGCGAGGGAGAGAGATGGAAGAGAAAGTGCCTCTACAGGCTCCTCGTTATCTACCTACTTAAAACTGCAGTACCCAGAATCCTCAGATCAATCTCCTACAGTCCCTCAGGTACGGTCTGAGACTGAGTTGGAACTGAAGGGAGTTGGGCATGGGTCTCTAGACTCTCCAGTTAATGAAAGTTTGGATACGGTCCAAAAAATATTATGAATTCGCCCGAAATGACGCACCCATTTATTGACGTGTTGTCTGTCCCGTCGGGACAGGCCGATGGAGGAAAATAGAGAGGAGTGTGTGATTGATGTGTGGTTGCATGGGGCCAGGGCTGTATGCGATGCACTGAATGAAGACGTAATGGTCCTGGCAAAATTTAGCCCCTACGGTGTACGAAGCGGCAGTGCTTTGCGTCTGAAGGGCTAATGTACAGTCAACGCTTGGTTGCAAGTAAATTTATCCATGAAGACTACTGTTGAGTGTTTTTGTCCTTGGGGTGGTGAGAATATACTAAACTGAACACTTTGTCTATAGAATGTCAATATGTGATTATATGATTGATAGTATT